>NC_092014.1:24291557-24381557 GCF_042242105.1 Pempheris klunzingeri | reverse complement strand
AAACTATTTGTAGAAGATACAGTGAAGTAATGGCAACACTGGCAGAGTATAACGTCACACTCCCTCTGTGCGTGTTGTAATTCAAGCTTCTTTGTCCTTTGTTGTGGTCATCGGGTCGGCTGCACGTTAGTGCATGTGAGTCTTCGACTCATTGTCAGTGAACAAAGCCACAAAACAGTGACACTGAGCTGAAAAGCATGTTGGAATGGCTGCCCGGCAACATAATGCGTCAGAAAGAGGTGAGGCGCACGTTTGTTTTGATCTGAGATGCTGAGAAATCAAAAGGAGAACTTTCAAACCGACATTTTCAAATAGCTAACATTTGCTGCCATGATTGCAAGCATTAGTGTGTGTTAGCATGTAGTGTGTCATGGTGGAGGAACACAGACGCAGCAAAAAAAAAAAAAAAAAGAATCAAGTGTGCGACCTTGTTTGCCCTCTATCACTTAGTTGCAACAAGTACCCAAAATTAAATGTGAAATGATGTTGTTTGTAGTTGCCCTTCAGGACAACACACGCTGTCGCCCATATCGCCACCCACTATCACCCTTTACAGTATGAGCAGCAAAACATCGCTTGTCAGGACGTGTGTTTCCATCCACCAGGCAATGGTTGGAAGGACTGACATTAAAAACATCATTAAAAATACAATCAACGATAAAAGCAATGAAAATATGCAGATACAAACAGAGCCTGCACCACAAAGAGATAAGAAACACGGCTCTCGTGACACACAAAAGCATCAATAGCATGACAACACCCAGCAAATAAATAGCATGGCAACACAGTGTTAGTCTCGGTGAAGCGTGGGTATTATATACAGAGCCTGCGATAACGCTACTCACAATAATGGTAAATAAGACAACACAAACCATGAAAACACCTCACTGCTCTGGTGCTCAAAACTTTGATTCCTCATAAACCACGCCCTTATCAATGCCTCCTGTAGTCTTAATATTCACGTTTTGTCCTGCCGCTATTACGAAAATCCAGTTAAAATTCGGAGGGAAAACTGTTGGAAAAATTAAAGAGCTTTGTTGCTATGAAACAGCTTTGGTAAAGTTTGACAAGGTTTAAGCACATAGATGAGAAAGATCGTGGTCTGGGTTAAAATAAACACTCGGTGAAGGTTAGTGGACAGTCGTGGATAAATAGTAAATGAACAGCTCTCTCTGGTGTTAGAATCTGATGTTTTATGTCGTGCTAATTCTGTGAGTGAGTTTATACGTCTGTGTGAGCTGTGAAACACACTGTTTTTACTGAGATAACATTACAAAAAAAAAAAAAATGGAAGAACCTTTTTGTGCGACTGTGCTGCTGTTATTTCAGTCTCTGATCCATGATTCTCACCTGTTTCAGATGACATTCATCCAGATCTTCTGTTAGGGGTTTTTTTTCCCCACTCTTTCACCACCACACGTGTGTTGACTCCACTGGGTGGGTGGGGTGTGTGTGGGGGGGGGTATTCCTGTAAGACTCATGCATGCAAATGAGCAAACACAACTCAACAAACACAGTGACCGTCTACTCCGCTCTGCACTGTTAATGCATTATACATTACCATCACAAGACAACTTCCAGCCTCTTATAAGTGCTGTATTTTTTTTATTCCTGTTGGGAGTTGATGAATGTGATAAAACCAAGTTCTCAAACTAGAAAAAAAAAAAAGCTTGTGGCTCTACAGTAAGATTTGGCAACACTGCAGTTTCCCTGCTGGAAAGAAATCATTTGAAAGCTAAATGCTGTTTACTTTTCAGCAGCGAGGAGGCGCAAGCAAAGGTTTAGAAACCACATATCGAAAAACATGGGTTTTATGTTCCACTTTGAGCGCATTCAGTGCAACTTGACCACTCCGACAATCTGCAGAGCCTCAAAAACCGCTACCGCTGCAGCCAGATCGCACCTTTGATGCCGATGTAAGCATGTGATGGATGTGGATAATGACTGAATCTGCTGTATAGTGGTATAAAAACTATGCAAGTTTGTTCATTCATTTTCTAATCCACACTAAAGCTTGTAGCTACACTTCCAAAAACACAACAAAACAAGTATTTTTGGCTTCTGTTAAACATACAAGGCACCCCCCCCCCCCCCCCCCCCCCTCCCACAGGCCCTGATGTTAGAGGAGCAACAGACACCCGCTGCCTGCCACCATTTTCAAATTATTTACCACTACAAATGCAATCTCTGGCGCTGATTGTCATTTTACCACGGCCCAGGCAAGAAATTAAATGGAAATGTCAAATGGTAAACAATCGGCAAACAGCACAAACACTCTCACGCACACACATAGGTTACAGTGTAACCTCATGCATGGCACCCTCATGCAATTTGAATTTCCAATTGTTGAGCTCACTTGGCAGCGTGTCCCAGGAGAAGTTTCGAGCAGCTAATGTTTTATTGATGGAAGGCACGAGTTCGCCTGGACTCCGTGGTTTCCTTTTACACAAGCAAGGCACCCCGGACTGATATGCAACAGCAGAGTCAATTTTTTTGTTTTACAGCAACATGAAGGGATGCCTAATTCCTGTTGCTCAAAAGTAAATGTATTTGTCTCCGCTTGAAAGAATGCAGTTATTGCTTATTTATTTGTCTATTTTCTTTTTCTTTTTTTTTGTATTTTCTCGCCTCCTTTCGACCCTCTGGCACCTTCAGCCATTTACCTGCATTCTGTGCTTCTATCTCTCCTCTTTTCCTCCCCCTCTCCCACCACCAGCACAATCTCTTGCCCTCTGTCTCCAGCAGCCGTGCATGCATCCCAGCGATGGGATATTGCTTTTCTAATCTTGCTGACAGGGGACAATATTTATGTATTGTTTTTCAATATCCATTTCTCATGCTCACATAGGCCCCGATTTGGCCCAGACACAAAAGCACGGCACAAACACACGGGCTCCTCCCCCCCTCCCTCCCCCCTCCTGAGGCCTGTGTGTTTTTAATGTGCTAGTACATTTTCCCTGCTGTCTCCTCCACCAACACCTATTTTTTTCTTTTCTTGGAGGGCAAATAAGGGTCAGGAAGTGAGGTATACAGAGTCCATGAAATGAAAGTTTGGGCAAAATAGAAAGCTGCTTTGGAAGAAGAGCCAAAGGCGCTGGTGGTCTGGACGATTCACATGGAGGAGACAGGCCTTAACAACGACGTGATTGGAGCTTGGAGACCTGTCTTGCGCCCTGTGTACATATAGCACAGAGTCCCTGCTCTATTCTGTGGGCAGGGAACTTCCTTGGTATTCAACTGCTCCCCGCTTCCAGGGTTTGGGTTTCTTTAAAGCCTCTCCTTCTGGTCTCTCTCTGTCTGTCGTTCATCGTGCTGCTGAAGGCCATTGTAAGTCCTCTCACAGAGTCTGTCTGTACAGTTCACCAGTGTCTCTCTAGACCTCTCACCCCTCTCTCCCTCTCCCCTCCCTCTACACCACCCCACACCCTCCCTCCTCCATCTCAGTCCCTTGGGCTCTGACCCTGGCCAAATGTCTGACAGCTCACTAAACAGAACGGCCTCGTGATCCGCATGGAGATAAACATACGCGCCCTCACACACACACACACACACACACACACACGTAAACGGTGAATAAGGCCACCAAACAGTATTTGTATTGCTTAGCAATCTTGAGGTGAGAACTCTTCTGTTTGCTGCTCTGTATTTTCTGTGATGAGGTGCTTTTGAGTTCAGAGTAGTTGTCTAACGCGGCAGCACTTGGCAGCTTATTGATCCTACAAAGACATGTATTGTTTCTGAAAGACAGAAGTGTTACGAATGATATCATGTGTGCGTGCGCGTGTGTGTGTGTGCGTGTGTGTGTGTGTGTGTGTGTGTGTGCGCGCACATGTATGTTTATCCCGATGTCACATACACCCACACAGGCACAGGTGCATGCAGCAGACACAAACTACGTGATCCATAAACAATGATTTATGAAATGAGGAGGAAATGTCAGAAGCAGGATGTGCAATATTCAGCAGTCATTCCATATTCAAGGCAGACTTAGAGGTGCATGCATCTGCTACACAGCAGCAGGTTATACACACACTGATGCACTCGATCACCCTGGAGATCGAAGCGTGCATGTTAGCTTGTCAAACACTGGCTGGGGGGAAAGGCTCATATGTTTCCACTGCATTATAGGCAGAGTCATCATTTTTTACACATGTCTAATCACCCCTTGTCTGGCCCATTGTAGGTTAGGCATGTTTTGGGGCAAACAAGGGGAAAAGCAAAACCACACATGTATAGAAAACACACACAACAAGAACAAGAGCATGAGGAACTATAAAAAAAACATTAAAAGTGGTGCATGTGCTGCACATCTGCAGACAACTCACACGCACGCAGTCACACACGCAGTCAGACACATGCTCAGCTACCTTAACCTGATGAAATTGAAGTGAAGGCCGGTAACCGTGTTTTTAAATTGTATTAAGTATTAAAGAGTTGGGTTTCCTCTTTGGGATTAGAGGCCTTCCACAATCTTTTACTTTTATATGCTCAACTGCCAAGTCTGATTTTGACTACAGCTTTACTGCACTGACCTGACAAAGATATACACACACACACACACACACACACACACACCACAGACACATTTTCACTGCTCTCTCCCTGTAGTCCTCCTCCTGCCTTTCTCCCATAATAGCTCATTTTTACAATCGTTCCATATTTGTCAAAAATCAACATTGTATATGATTATTGTTTGAAGCATTGGTTGTTGAAATAAATCTGCTGTTTCTGTCTCAGTTTTTAGGGAAGACAGTGACGATCGGTTGGTCCATTACTTTGGTCCAGACTGAAATAGCTCAGCAACTATTAGATACACTGCCTTGATATTTTGAACAGATGTTCCCCAAAAAGATGAGCGACAGAATTCGGTGATTTAATGAGAGTAAATGTAGAACTAATAACAGGAAAACATCTCAGCTATCCTGTAATATATCACAGCATGTACTCAGTGGATTAACAAAAGATTGTGTCAGCTAAATTGCCATTAAAATCTGGCACACACATTCAAATTCCTTTCAGGATGAATTGTAACAAGTGATCTTAGCTTCTCTTAAAGCGCCACCATCAGGCCAAACCTTTAATGCGTTATTTGCGACCGAATACTGATGTAGCTTGTGCTCAGCGTTAATTAGCAAATGCTAGCATTTACATCCAAGCCAAGATGGTGAACATGCAGAATATTACACATGCTGAACATCAGTATGTCGTACGTGTCTAGTGCACTCACAGTGGGGTGTGAGATTCATTCATCATCATCTGCAATCCACCATTAAACAGCTAAATGACAACACCGCAATTTTATCTGTTTTATTGGTATTTCATCTCTGTTTTTGACTTTGACTGGCTTCTGGAAATAACTAGCTTTCTTTCTTGTTTTTTTTTTTCCCTCTTATAATAATTGTTATGGGGCTATTGATTTATCTTGTGCCTCATTTTGTTTTTCATACAGTTTGCAAATGGGTGAGTAACAGTTTCCTCAGTAAAATCAAAGAGTCTGTGCAATTTAATGGTCTATCTGAGCTTCAAGACATATGCTAACAGTCAATTTTCAAGTGTATTGGTAGAGCCATAGGTGAAAGTGATGTGTGGACTGTGGATGTTGCCAGGTAATCTGAATTCATGGCCAGTAAAAGAAGATCCATCACGAAGCTTGAGAGTGAAAGGCACTTGTGACTCAGCTTTTCTGTAGAGCGTCTCAGTGCTCCATTATATTCAACGATAGGAACGGCCACAAATAAACATAATGCTGCAAAGTAACCTGCCCAAACAGAACTGTGTTGGGGTGGCCGATGCAATAAATGAGCCCTCCAGCTTGCATGTGCAAAACATGCTTACTTAGCATCCTACTGTGTAAACAGCTGTTCTCTGTGATAAAAAGAATGCCAACAAATCCTCCCACAGGTTCCACTTGACCAGCTGCCTTCTGTCTGTTCTGAAAGTGACCACTGCTAATTGGAAAGCAGCGAGAGCAGGGGTCAGATGTCTGATTGCTCCGAGATGATAAGGGAATGATCTAAGCATTTTATATATCATATAATATTCCATAATAAATGCCAAATACAGTATGTTGTATTTAAATCTGTGAAGATGGCTTAATACAAGTTTAATCGAAATGGGAGATCATTTGCAGTGCATAATCATAACACATTCGATGGTCAGAATTATTTTGCCCTCTTCGATTTTAATATTTTTTGATAAACATAATGCAAATAAATATGCAGCCTGTGACTCTAACTTCCAAAAATCCTTAATCCCTGACTGGTTTACCGTTAACCCTATGATTAATTTCTAAAATTATGAATAAAAGGACAGCACCAGGGAGGCAGGTTTGCAATTTTCTACCAATGCTACTTGCAAAGTTTACTAAGTTTGCTAATTGGTCACATGGGACATCTCCAGCGCAGAAGGTGTCTGAAGGTCTTTGCCGTTTCTTTGCCAAACCAAATCCATCCCTGATTTTAAGTAAATATTATCATTATGATGTTGACACAATTAGCAGAAATTCTGACATTTTTATGTTTGCTGTGCTTTGGGTAGTAATCATATGAATAGAAATCCACGACTTGCTTGTCAGCTATGCAAAGATACCACTGTCGACTGTGCTTGGCCCATTGCATATAGCCGTGGTGTGATATGACTTTTTGTGTTTAGCATTCAAGACATTCTTAAGAGTCAGAGTGGGTCAGAAGTGTCCAACATAAAGGCTCAAGTTGATGTGTGGAATTTCTGATGAAACCTTGACCTGATGTCTGCCTCTATGTCTCTTCATTAAATGAAGGCAGGGGCAGGGGTGCTGTTGTATTTGTTGGTGTCAGTCCTGATCTGCGCAACCACCACATCTCAAGTACTGCTTTGGGCAAGGACAGACAAGGGGTTAGGCAGAGCCGTTACATGGAGGCACAGACGATGACGACTGAGCTAGAATCCACCAGGATTTAACAGGTCATGGTGCCTGAAACCACCGACTCACTTGTTTCTGATTCAGGATTAGCTGGTCGCTCCAAACTTTTTGTTATGTACGGAACAAAACACAAGCAGTGTCGGAGTGACTATTTAGAAAATATAATCAGTTTCTAATTACCTATGACTTATTGAAAAAGTAATTACCTCACTTCACCTGCCTCCTTGACGCTTGGCAATAAATTGATAACAAGGGACCAATGATTGCAACACAAGCCTGATAAAAAATTATTAAAGTAAATCAAAAAAATTACTGAAAAGGACATTTCTCTTCTTTTGGTGGGGACTAGCCGTGTCTCCCTACCTTCCGGTGTCAAGCACGCATGTCCCAGATCAGTCTCTCCCCTGAATGCGTAGGGACAAAATCAATTGCAATCGTTCCCTAGTGTTCACCAGTAAAAAGTGTAGTGGTATTAAAATGTGTATAATATCCAATGTCAGTGTGACAAACAGTTTGTTTTAATACTGGGCAACAACAAAGATTCAGCTTCAGGAAGCCCCTGATTGGGTGATATCTCTGGTGAGTGGTTCTGTCATATGACTCAAGTCAAGTCGAGTTTCCACAATACAGGTAATCCCACAAACTGTATCTGTATTGTTCATGGTCAAACACTGATTACCCAGCAATTAATGCAGCATGGAGTTAGATAGCAACACTTAATTAGGGTCATATTGCTTTTGCAACCACTGGCATCGTGTATTTATCTTAGTAATGTTTAGCGGAGTGGAAGGGGAAAGGCAACTAGATAGGATTGAAGCAGTACGTATAACACAGCAGATTTGTATTAAACTCAAAAATGCATTAGTTCAGATGATTGTGTTGTAGTGTTTTACCCAGCACTGAATGTTGGAAGGGGTTTGGACTCACTTAAAGGGAATAGATTCAGCATTTCATTAATTTGAGAAGTTGGAAAGCAGAGACAGGCAGAGGAAATACAGCTGTAGCTGGATTTGATGTGAAGCCAGCGGAGGCACACATGAGACTCCAGAGACCGAGGCCTTTACCACTTTACTGCTGTTGGGCACTGAACTTGTTTTTTAAAATCTCTTGCGCAGTTTTCACTAAAACATGCATAGCATTGAAATAAACAATGGCACAGTTTCCCACTGGAAATGGGTCAGAAAAGAAAAACAAAATGGCAATTAAGTGGCATGACAGAAACCAAAATACATGCATGAACTGCTCTCTGTCTTCCATCCCTCTCTCCATCCCTCCATACATCCATCCATACATCCATCCGTCCCTCACGTTTCATCTCAATACCACCGAGAGCAGGCATTCTCAACAAATCCTCAACTTGCGTGAATTATTAAGACGTTTAGCGCCGACCCCTGTGTTTCCTCAACATGTCATGATTCTGTCATGAGCTCAGCTTTGCTAACGTGAATTAAAAATGTCAGCAGCTGACCTTAATAAAGCAAGGTGTGACATTAACTTTTAACCCCACAAGTACACATTGTGGGCATGCTGCATGGCATCATATTTGATTCATGACAGGAAGGAGCTCTGGTGCTTTAACGTACCTCTGGAGTTTGTTAATTAGGATTTAGAAAGACAGTTTGTATTTGTCATTGCTGTGTTAAAGCCTAAGTGCGTACGTCAGTTTACCTTAGTTCAATAGCCAAGGAGGCCGAATAGACCTCAGAATACACACAGAAAAAGGCCCATCAAGACATCTGCCATGACATCATGACACCGCCATTATATTTGACACTGCTGCTGACATGAACAATAAACAGAATAACACTCAGACGAAGGGAAATGTTTCCTTTGTCAAGGCACACCACATTTTGCATTTTGACTTACATTCAAGAGGATAAAGAAAGATGAAGAGTGAGTACAAAAATAAAATGATGAGAAAACCCGAAGTGGTTTTCATAGCGATAAACAGCCTTTTCTGGTTCAAAGCCAGTATGTGCTCCTCCTTGTTTACATTCTAGTTTAATTACTGCTGTGTGCTTCTGCCAGACTCATAAAAGAAAGATGTTGATGTCCAGAAGTATTTCTTTGCTAAAGCTATAGACTAGTTGTGTAAAATTCTATTGGATGGGCAGCCAGTGATAAATCTGAAGGAATTTCAAGTGCTAGGTGTTTTATTTTTGAGTGAAAAATGCATAATATCCAAGCAGCTAATATTTTAAGATATATGCCTCTGAGATTTTTCTGCATTCACACCGACACAACAATTTTGATGCAGCGTGTCATTACAGAAAGTGTCCCAGTGTCCCTGCTATAGTACACATCATTTTTATTGGGACTATATCTTTTGGAGAAAGTAGTTCCAATTAAAACTGCTCACAATGAGGTTTACCCAGAGTGCTGGGGACGCTACCCTAGGCCATGTTGATTTATATATTTTTGTTTCCAGGCTTTGACCAGCAAAGATACAATTTCATTCACCGCCATTGTAATGAGTAAGTATGCAGAAATCTCAGAATGGATGTGTCAAAACCTGAACTCATCAAACCAAATGCATTTACATAGCTACTTACCTATAGGGGTAAATCAGAAAAGGTGCTTATTCTGCAATTTTGGTGACAGCAAACTGTCACTTTACACATTTTAGTACAGAATATATAAACAAGATATATATCGTATCAATGAGTGAGCTTTAGAGATACATATAATATATTTTTAGTCTTCTTTCTTCTCTGCTAAGCTAAGCTAACTGGCTGATGCTTCGGCTATAATGTTGAACTATTCCTTTCAGCAATATGACAAAGAGCTGCACAGACACAGGGATTAGAAGGAGTAGAGGCAACAACTGCTCTGCACAACTCAAGTACAAATGATTTGCATTGCATCCAAATGACCAGGATTTATTATTCATCTGATCGTGCTGTGTCCTACTACTTTTATTTTTTTTTCCAATTCCGGATGGTATGTAATAAACCACTGGATTGTCCGCAAACCTGAGGATCAGAGATTCGATCCCTGGCTCGAACCACCAACTCAACAGTCTGCATGTCAAAGCGTCCTCGGGCAGGATGTTGAACCCCCAGATTGCTCTCAAATGCGTGTGACGAGCAGATTTGCACCTTTCATGGTAGCCCCTGCCATTAGAGTAGCGTGACTGTAGTGTTAAAGCACGTTGAACAGGCAAAATGAGAAGACAGACTAAGAAAAGGCACAATACAGGCGCTGTCCATTCACCATTGTGATGTGATCATCGTTGACCATGCCTAGTTTCTGGTCTGTTTTACATACATGACCAAATCGCATCCACTGTAAAACAACTAGAGAGAGCTTAAAGACTGGATTTTGGCACTTGGCCCGATTACTGCAAGAATACAGAACTTCATAAATGATTTTAAAAAAAAAAGCCTCCATATTTCACCATATGAGACTGAACAAGAATCCAAAAGAGGACTGAGATCGGTGGAACTAAAATGTTAATCATGTCAGTAATTAGAGATGGTGAGGGCCGGTCACTGACCAAGTTTGTCACGCAGTGTGAATTGATTCAGCTCAATTACCGAGTTGTTTAGCAAACAGCTCTGGGAGGAAGTCTTATTTTTTTGTCACCCATTTTAAAAGGCGGGCTGAGGGTGTCATGGCAGAAACTCTAATTAGGACTGAAAACCTGCTGCTCGCTTTTGTCAGATTTTCTGCGAGTCTGTCTTGATGTCAAAGTTCAGTATCATAAATTAGTGCCTCCAGGTGAAGGAAACAGTAACAGATATAAATGTTGTTCTCTCCTCCCTCAAACTTTCTTGATTTCCTTTTATTTTCTCCCTCCCCTAATGTTCCATCTTTGTCTCCCAGTTAGGGGTATATTGTTAAATATTGATTGCTGGAGAGATTGGTGGGCTTAGAGGGATCGAGAGAGAGAGAGAGAGAAGAAGAGAGAGACAGCTAGCCTGCAGCCAACATAGAAAGGAGCAGCCTTCTGTCTGGGCCTAGCCACAGATGTTTGCAACAGAGCACCACTGCAAATAGAGAAAGCTCACTACAAGTCACACACAAACATGAACACACACACACACACACACACACACACACACGGCTGCACCCTCCAAACAGTGTGAGAGCGATAGTGAATCAGTCTCTTTCACATTAGGCTATAATTGGCAGGAGGCTGGACGAGGCTATCACTTATCTTGTCACTGAGCAATTGTTATGGGTAATGGAAGCGGTGTGCATGTGTGTGCGCATGCGTGTGGACATGTCTGCCCGTCTGTGTGAGAAAGAGTATTCGTGTTTTTGTGTTGATGTCAGTGCAAGTCTGTGTGTCTGTGTGTGTGCGCGCGTGCATGTGTTTGTGTGTCACTCCAGGCAGCAGATGGAACTCCATGCTAATTGGGTGGAGATCAGTGGGGGAGTTTGGAGCAGACTGACCCGGGGCTGGGCTGCCGCTCCTGGGCTTGGCTCACTCCCACCCCTGGCTCTGCGGCTGGTTCTCTGGCTGCTGGTACCAGGCTGCTTTCCATCACTTCATCTGCCCATCCATCCATGGATAAGCTCTTCTGACTGATAACTCGAACGGCCGACCTGTTTGTTCATTTGTACATTTCCTTCTTTCCCCTCCTGTTCATTTCTTCCCTTAGCCTTCCATCCTGCCACCGCCTTCTGTACGTCTTCATGTTCGTATTTCTCTCCACCTTCAACTTCATTAATCCCTTTCTTTCAATTATTTTTGTAGAGCAGCAACACAAACATTTAGAGCCTCTTGTTGTACTCTGTGTTATACACTTGATATATCTCAGAATGCAAAACATTTTTCCAGTCCAGGAAACTGTTGGTACTGTTTGATAGTGAACACGTAAAAATGAAATGACTGCCGGGTAATAGTGTACATATAGCTTATAATAGTACAGTATGTGTTAATGTTTGTTGATCTCACAACACTTGTGATGACTGGTGGTCACATTATATCCATTCTAGTATTACAGATCTCAGAATGAATCATAGGAATGATAAAGATGACAGAGGAATAAGAGGAATAATATATATATATAATTTTTATTTTTTAATTTTATTTTATTATTATTATTTTTTCTCTGTCTTTGTCATTAATATGATGAGTGAATACCTCAGGCAGCAGAAATCTGACCATGCAGAATTCCTGGGGGGACAAGCCCCTACGCGGCATGTACCACCGGCAGGTAGAGGCTGGAAAAGGCTGGGTTAAAAGTACAAAAGCATTACTCATTGCAGGACAAGAACAGGCACTTCCTACAAGATCCTTCGAGGCGCTGGTCTACCACACCAGATAGGACCCCAGGTGCAGGCTGTGCAAAGATGCTCTTGAAATAATCCAGCGCATAATAGCAGGGTGTAAGATGTAGGCAGGAACAGCGTACAAGGGGGACGCCATAACCTAATGGCTGGCATAGTGTACAGGAACATCTGCGAGTGTGGGCTGGAAGTCCCACAGTCAGAATAGAAGACGCCACCCAAAGTGGTTGCAAATGACTGAGCTGAGATCCTGTGGGACTTTCAGATCCAGACTGACAAACTGATGATGACGAACCAAACAGACAAGCTTGAAAAATACCAAGGGCTAAAAGAGGAGACAGAAAATATGTGGGGAGTAAAGGCAACAGTGGTGCTGGTGGTAATCAGAGCAATGGGGGCTGTGACCCACAAACTGGGAGAGTGGCTCCAGCAGATTCCAGGTACAACATCTAAGATCCCAGGGGATAAAGCGTCTGTGCCACTTTTTTTTAGCTCAGTATCTTACCTCAGTCACTGGGTAGTGTTTTTTTTACGTGTTTTTTTTTCCAGCTCAGTTTCTGTGCTACAGCTTCGCTCCCTGAATGATCCACAGACTCACATGTATTACCATGCACTTGTGGCTTTCCCTACAACCAAAACAAATGACAGAAAAGCTTGGATTACACGCAGTACATAGCAAATAAGCTATATAATGCATATAAAAACCATTTATATGACGTACCATCTATGGTATTCCAAGTTACATGTTATCTTGGACAATGTCTCGCACCCACTCCATGATGTGCTTCCTGTCAAGCACAGGCGCTTGTTCAGCGTTAGACTCGTTCCCCCGAGATGCACCACAGAACACCACAGGAAGTCATTCCTGCCTGTGGCCATCAAGCTTTACAACTTCTCCCACTGAGTGTCAGACACTCAGACACATCACTTGTGTCGCGTTCAGTAACTCACCTGTGCGATAATATATTTTATCATATTCTATTTTCATTCTTATTCATTGTATATATTCTGTAAATATCCAGTGTATTGTATGTCCTACATTTCTTTCTGTGTTTCTGTATCAGAGCAACTCTGATATCTCTACTTTTAATTTAAGAATTCATTTCTGAATTCATTGATAGATCATAAAAAAAAGGTGAAATCGAGAGCATGGTAATGAAGACCTAAAAGGGAGTTTTCTTAAGCTCCAATTCACAACATGACATCATCGCACATGAGCAGACATGGCTGTCAATTATAAAATATTAAATGAACAACTCATCAGCTTCAAAAATCAGGAAGCGAGCCACTAGCTCCTGTAAGCCTAAGCAAAACCACTGACTCTTGCCTTCCACGAGCAACATGCGGAGGCCGGGGAAAAATTTCATCATGCATAATACAGAGCATGTGCACGATGTTCGCCCATTTGCCAGGAGCAGTGGACAATTCTGGCGATCTGCACACAGCACATGTCAAAGCTAAATTAGTCTCGTACAATGTCTGACTTCATCTTCATTTTTTTCCCTAGGTTTGAGCTCTTGTGCAGAAAAGTTTGTGTCCAATTGTTTTTCCCTGTCCATCTTTATTGACTCCCAGAGTTCAGATTGGAAAGAGCTGTTTTCGTTGGCAGGTCTTCCTATGGTTTCTTGCCTTGCCCCACCCACCCACTTTCCGATTAAATAATCCTACAGAAACAGAATTATTCAACTCTGGCATTTTCCACTCAGGCCCCCCCCCCCCGCCACATGGTGGGAGTTCACGGCTGGGGGCTCTTATGTGTATGTGTGAGTAGGGGTGGGTGGGCGGTTGTGTGCTTGGGTACGTTTGAGTACTCTGTTATTATTTGATGGCACCCAGTGCGCATTTATCCATTATTCATGCCATGCCGAAGGGGCAACTTTGGGCCAAGGCTTTGGCAAAAGCATGCCTGAACCCTCCATAATGTCTACAGGCTAGTGTTTGTGCACATGTGTGGAGGTGTGTCCACACAAGCGCATGTACTGTATATGTGTGTGTGTGTGTGTGTGTGTGTGAGTGCCTGTGTGTTTCACTCCAGAAGAGACTCATTTCCTGATGCTGGCAGTACCAAGCTGGTCACAGTGACACTTGCAGGAAATCATGGAGTGCAAGAGAGCAGCTGGGAAAATTGTGTGTGAGTGTGTTTGCCTTTGTGTGTATGTGTGCGCTGTATGACTGGAGGCTAAAACCGGATTTTTTTCAGTCAATGAAGAGGGAATTGAATGTGCACTGGCTGCCTTGGTCCCTCAGAGGCCTCTCCTCTCAGTCGTCTCCCAACAGCACCATGAAAATGTTGGCATGATATGCACAGAGTATATTTCATCTGTCATTTTCTGGAGTCACTGAGAAACAGACTTCCTCTGAAAGACAAACACAGCTTCATGTTCTTATAAGATTAGCCCAGCATGGTGCAATGCTACTGTAAAATCATATAAAGGCCGAGTGACTTGACTTGACTCGAAAAGCACACAGATAGTACACTGCAAAACAACCCCATTTTAATGAGCTATCTAATCTGGTAATCAGTCTTAACAATATTTTTCCTCAACGCATCAAACACAATGTCTTCCGAAATGCATATCCTCAGCGTCTTTCAGTTATACATTATGCATTCACGGGCTTCCATCTGAAGGGTGTGATGTGAATATAACTGAATTGCTTTGCGTAAACCTCAAGGGATATACGGGTACAATTTAAATCTTAACAATGTCATTTTTATTCCTGTGCAGAAAACGGCAATGCCTTTGACTGTGGATTAGCGCCAGTCATGGGACAGTGTGAGGTCCGGGAGTCTTTTTGAGGAAACAACTGACATTACTTAAAAGATAACCTGTTGCCATGTGTGCTTATTTTCTCCTGTGACTGGCATTAAAGATACTCACTGAGGAGATGAACAGACAGAAACAGGGATAAATATGGTATGCCTGAAGTTTATCCAGGTTTTTTTTTTAAAGGTTGAGTTTGAGAGTGTTTCTCGGGATTGAATGCATCACGAGGGCGGGGTACGTAATTTATTTTAGAGGCATTTTTGTTATGTTTTTGGAAATTCTCATAACAGCCCGACAGCAATCAATAAATCACATGGTTTGTCAAAAAAAAAAAGGAAAAGAAAAATCGCTATCATGGCTGTCACTGGCCTGTAATACGCCTGTCCAATCATTTCAGTCTCCCAAAAGGCTAGTATTGCCAAAACTGGTAAGCTAATTGGATAACAATGGCAGAGAAAGTGCAGCAAAAAATCGGAGTCCCAGCTCAGTGATAGACAGTTTCCCAGCACAAAAGCACAGGCTCACTGAGCAGAAGACGGAGAGAGAGCTGCAGCTATCACTTTGCGTACAGCGACAAACTGTTGTTTAGTGAGCCACCAGCACAAAGCATACCCTCTGAGCCTAGTGAGCAGTAACTATCAGTTAAAGGTGATATTATGTTCATGATTTTTTTTCTTTGCGTGTGTGTGTTTATATGATTGTTACATTTAACAGTGGTTTATTTGTTGGATTCAAAAAACTGAGGCCATCGGTCCGTAGTTGTGTACAAAACGAGTGAGAGACCGGCTGCGGCTGCATGGCTGGTCGTCTTATCATTATCGTGGAGTCATCCTTCAGCAATAGACAGTGTGTGTACATGTGCTGTGGGGGGGTGACGTTGGAGGGAGTCTGGAGGGGAGGGATGGGATTTTTGCAGTTGGATACCTTCAAAATCTACCTAGTCTTGGTAGTGTCGCAAATGTTACACACCCTGCCCTTAATGGTGTACTTTTACTAATGGTTATTCACCTCATGGTTATAAATTGTACTATTTCACATTTGTCCACACGCATTGTCGTTGAGGAGGAGGATGAAAAGGAAGAGGGAATACGGAAAAATAAAAAAAGAACAATGTCCAGATTTATTTCACTTGGAATTCAAACAGTGTAATTCCATTATAATCTAATAACAAGTAACATGATGGGTTTGAATTCAGATGGCGGATTTTTGTATTTCACCTTAAATGAATCAATTTCAGGCAGTTCCACAAAATAATATGTGATGCATTGATTTCTCACTGAGAACCACGGAGAGCTTCACTGTGGTGTCAAATGTTCATGTGTTAACATTAAAACATCGCAAAGAGCCACTACGACGTAAATGGTAAATCGACTGTAGCTGCATAGCACCTTTCTAGTCTTTTTTCACCACTTTCACATGCACCCATTCACACATCATTCATACAGGAAGACTCTAAGTTGAGGGGAGACTGTTCTTTCAGGAGCCAGGAAGAGAAACGCTGATCTTCTGACTCAGACCAAGGGACAATTTCACCTAATACGTTGATTTTGTTTTCAGGACCATGCCTATTTTTACTATAACTTATTGAATGTGCTGTATTTGAATTCTTGACCATGTGTTGCTTCTGCAGGCTGACAGAGGAGGACTCCTCTTTTGTTTAATCCACCATTGGATAGTTTGCACAGCAACTTAAACAAAAGCTCATTCAAATAACGTAGACATACACACATTACTGTATGTGTGCACTTATTCTGAACATGTCAGCAGAATCTGATGGGACAGACGGGAGACATATGCAGACTGCGAGACACCATCGAACAGTAACACACACTCAAACACAGCACTGACTAACAGGCGCACATACAGAGGGCCATTCAAACACATCTGTCTCTACTTAAATGAAGAGCAGCAATAATATACGAGCATATGTACTACGACCAAATTTGGTTCAAGTTCAGTGGCTTCGTTTGTTACATATAGCCTAACTGGCAAGAGTGTAATTTTCCAAATTACAGACACTTAGTTCATTTGTGTTCTATTTTTGTTTTAAACTACATTATGTCAAATGTTTGAAGTTTGTTTGAAAAAAACACAATAAAAGCTTTTTTTTTTAATTACATGTTGTGCGTCTGCACAGCTGCACATGTTGAACCATAATAAACCTACATGTGCACGGAAAAGATTAATGTCAACTCAATCACTTCATTTAAAATAGAAATAAAATCTTTATTACTTCCATCAGAGATGTCGTTCTTCATTCCCGCTGATTCGATGGCAGATAAGATATGAGATCCGTTTTTAGAATTAATTTGAAGCTGTGTTTGCTACTAAGTTTAATATTTCATTCAATTTGATATGCTCTTTTTCATTATATTTTTCACTGATATTTTGCAGAACAAAGGAATGTTTTATGACACTAAGACAACTCTTTCTGAATGTTATCTGCGCTTCGGCTCCATCTGTTTACATACCACTGGGGGATGTCAGTGTGTGTGTATGTGTGACTGTTTATGTGCTATGGATCTTACAATGAGCTCATCTGGTGGCAATGTGTCAGTGCCATTGACCCCTGTGTTCCCCATCTGGTTGGTACACACACTCAGCCAGAAGTGACAGCTGTTCAATCAGGGGACCATCACGCACAACAGACACACACACACACACACACACACACAAACATACCCACCTCCTCACCACCCTCCTCCCACACACACACACACACACACAGACACACACAAAATGCAGAAGCATAATCAAAACACCAACTCCAATGTGCGCACTGACACACACACACACACACACACACACATTTACACACAGAGCATGAAAATGGATTCCTCTACTCTCACAAGCTTTGCATATTTTAATCAGATTCTAGTGTTACTAAGATTACAATCAAGACAGATTTCTTTAATTCAAATTTAAGAATCAGTGCCCACCATCTTTTATTTTACAGGATAAGGCAAAAAAAAAAAATCTGCATGCTAAATGTGACAAATACATCAGGCACAGATAAAGCAACTCAGGCCAAAAGCCAACCTAATCACAGTCTGCTTTTTATCTATTATTGAGCACAGGAGGGAGAGGGGAGGTGGGAGAGGCAGAAAGTGGGTGGCTACCAACCAGACAGACAGGTAAAGCAACTATCATAACTGTGCTCATTTTCAATGGAAAAGTTAAATGTGTGTCATGTTGTGCACTGAATTATGGAAGAGACTTTGTGCGCCAAAGCGTCCCGCCATGGGTACCTGGGCCATGAATAAAGAGCGCACACATACTTCAAACTTTCCCCCACCCCACCCCACGGCATCAGCTGTGTCATATCCACTTTGAAGATTTTGTTGTTGTTTTTGTCGTTGTGTGTATGTATGGGGGGTTACAAGTTCTTAATGTCATGTAAAAAAAAAAAAACTCTTTGCACAGATTTTGGTGAAGTTTAGGCTTTAAAGCAAATGCTCCCAACCTGAGGGGGGGTCAGGACAGTCAGGGAGGCACAAGACAAATGTGATATTTCTCTGTCTCTTTGTGAATATTTTTTTTATTTGGGCCTCAAACACCGATCACAGTGACAATCCAGTCACATTATGTAACACTATGTCATGTGATCTTATAAGAGAACAGAAACCATAAATGTTGGGAGAACGTTTTACAAGGGCACTCCTACATCCTCCTCCTCCAGCACTCCTCATACTCTCCTTATTCAGCCTGTAAGAGCAGTTGTAATAATATCACCTGTGGCTGAGGAGGAACAGGTGATATTTATTTATATCACTCGGGTTCCGGTGGTAACAGGTTGAGCAGGGCACTCGAGACCTCCTTCACCCCAGCAATGCTTTCCAGCTCATCCTGGGGGATCCCAAGGCGTTCCCAGGCCAGATGAGATATGTAATCCCTCCAGCGAGTTCTGGGTCTGCCCCGGGGTCTCCTCCCGGGTGGACATGCCCGGAAAACCTCCAAAGGGAGGCACCCAGGAGGCATCCTGACCAGATGCCCGAACCACCACAACTGGCTCCTTTCAATGTGAAGGAGCAGCAGCTCTACTCCAAACCCCTCCTGGAAGTCCGAGCTCCTCACCCTATCTCTAAGGCTCAGCCTAGACACCCTACGCAGGAAACTCACTTCAGCTGCTTGTTTCTGCAATCTCGTTCTTTCGGTCATTACCCAACGCTCATGACCATAGGTGAGGGTTGGATCACAATCGTAAATCAGCTCCCTCCTCACCACATCGGACCGGTACAGCGCTCGCATTACTGCTGACGCTGCACCAATCTGTCCATCTCACGCTCCATTTTACCCTCACTCGCGAGCAAGACCTAAACAAGACTCGTGAGCCAGTCTGCGATGCCAGGGCACTCCCAGGAACCCACCCCGGCCTGCCACTTGCCATGCACCCGACCCTGTTATGACCCCTGTGGGTGTGGAGCCCACAGGACGGCAGCGGCTCCACATTAGTCCCTCAGGCTTGGCCCAGCTGGGCCCCGTGACCCTGCCACCAGACGCTCACCAGTGAGCTCCCCTGCCAGGTCCGGCTCCAGGAGGGGGCCCTAGTTACCCTAACCCAGGCAAGGGAGCACTGAACTTCTGGCTCCACTTCATACAGGGGTTTTTTGAATCGCTCTTAGTCTGGCCCCTCCCTTGGAACCACCCAGAGACCCTACCAGGGGCTAAAACCCCCTGACAACACAGCTCCCAAGTTCGTATGGGCGCGCAAATCCCCCCACCACGATAAGGTAGCGATTCTTTTGAGGAGTCAAGTCAATACTAAATCAATTAATTATTCATGTAATGGAATATGTAAGTGATTTTATATTCATGAGCCTATTTACCACAAGGGATTACAGGCTCCTATGTGGGCTCAGAACAACCGTTCATTGCAATAATCTGAGTAATAACATTAATCAGGCATCAGCTAAATGAGACGCTTTCAACCGTTTTGCTTTTTAAAGTCAACCAGCCAGGCTGTTAGTTGGTATGTTGGTGGTTTAATGCTAACCGTCCCTTTCAATCCATCTCATGGTGTCCAACTATCCCCCGGTGTCTCTTTCAGATCTGTGACCTACAGATACCAAGAGAATTTGCACAATGCTTGGTTGATGCCACCCGCCAAAGCGCCATGTATGTGCTCATGCCAAGGCAAGGCGCCACTTTTCAGCACATGCCAGTGACATGTATCTCCACAACCACAGACATAAGTGGGTGGCTGGTGTAGTGCGGTATGTGAAGCAGGGGAGTCGCTGGCAGGAGCATATTTCAAGTGTTAGGGGGAGACAATGAATTATTAATTTTTTCACCAGCAGACAGAGAATGTTTTCCCGTGCCATAAAATGTAATTTGTTATGATATCACCTTGAATCATCATCAAATTTGGCAGGCTTACAAATAAGAAGTCTGCCATACATGTCTGAGTAATCAGTCAGAATGAGATGCAGAATCATTACTCAGTACAGTGAATGCATCAGTTGTACATAATTCTTTGCATAGAAATTAGGATGAGGACACACTGCACTAATAACTAATGCAGTTACATAAGTGCATACAGACACACTGCAGGGACCAAATGACTTATTCTATTTATATTTTTTTATTATTTTTCCCTTATGCAAGCTGCAGATGTCAAGGATTGATGGTTTTATACAATGCACACTCCCCCGCATGAAAACTGGAAGACAGTAGAAAGACAATACATTTTTAAACACAGAAATACTTGTGTATATATATATATATATAAAAGCGATGCCAAATATGTAATGCATTACCAATCAGACTGGGAAATATCATATGAATAAGAACATGTCAAAGCGGCTGGAGCCACATTAGCAGCCTGGAAAGTCCCATTGTTCATTGTAAAGAAAACCAAACTGTCAGATAGATAAGTGTTGGATGTTATGACAGGGCAGAGTGATGTCAGAATAAAGACAGTTTTTATTGCTCATGTACTACTTCTTAATAATTCAATATTTCAGCTTCAACGGTGTATCAGCATGATAATATTTGAATATGTTGCAAAGTAACAAAACAGGCAAAGTACAGCTGAGGCTGTTGGGAATATTATTTATTAAACCAAAGTATCAAACAAATTCACATTCAACTGCACATTGTTGCAAGTTGAAAAGGATCACCAAAGTCACCAGAGGACCACGAATGTCTGCTGCATGGTAATCTATTTGACACTTCGTAGCTTTGTAATTGTTTAATTCCATGGGGAAAAGATCAGAGGATCACCAAAGTCAGTAGGATTCATTGTCTATGGAACATCAAAGTGTGTGTCAAAATCTGTGCCAATCCATTTAGAAAAATAAATATTTCACTGGATGAGTGAAGACTTTGGCCTGCTTGTGGCACTAGATCAAAGGTCAGGGGTTTAACTAAGTTAGTAGGTTTCATCCCGTCATGGCAATGTCATGGCAATCCATCCAATAGGTGTTGAGATGTCACCAAAGTGGTGGACTGACACCACCATGGTCAGTTTTAACTATGTAGGCCAACATTACAAATCACAAATTTACTTCAATCTGTAGGGCAAATATCCACCCCTAGGGCCATACTAGTAGAATGGGGGGGGGGAATTGGTAGAGCTCAACGAATTTAATAACAAGACGACAAAGATGAATTACACATTATGAGTGAAATTTTCTCTGTAATATGCAAGTTGGCTTTCCATATCTGTGCACCATGATATCTCAGCAGATACGTGCCGTGACTAGTTTTATAAATCAAAGATGAAGATGGTCCTCCTGTCTGGCATTGTTAAGTTTGAAGACTTTTACATTAGGTGTAGGAAGAAAAACACACAAAAAAAAATCATTTGATTCTACATGCAGATATTCTGTTTCACATCCCCTGAAATTCAACCTCAGCGCAACCTTTGGCCGTCCTCTCCAACAAACCAAAAACATGAATCCTTAGATGCTCATCCACACTTTTTCCTTCATTCTCTCCGCACCTCTCTCACTCCTCCTCACTCCCACAGGAACTCTGACTGGGAGCACAGAGGAATAAGAGACTTTTTTCAGTAAAATATGAATTAATACCTTCTCCTCTGTAAATATTTAACACCACTTAAACTTACAGCTCCCCACCGGGCCTCAGCACGGAACTGTCTAGAGATTGCGGGAATGGGGGGGGGACCGAATGGGGGAAAGGCGTGGATTAGACCCAGATTCAATTAATTTAGCACGCTAGCTCTGCCGTGTCCAGGGAAATCATTTTGAGTGAATAAACACATCATACTGGATGTCTCTACGTGCTGTTTGGTAAATAATGTGCAATAAATATATATATATATACTCACATGATGAAATACACTCATATATATATATATATATATATATATATGGAGAGAGAGAGAGAGAGAGAGAGAGAAAGAGAAGAGGAGATGGAAAAAAAGCGCTCTGAAAACGTTCCCAGGTGAGAGTCTCACAACAAACTAGGCTGTGATGTGTGATTTGTAGATGGATGAGGGTCGCAGCCTCCATCTTCACTCCTCATTACTTGATAATGTTAATTGGAGAGAAAGAGTTTGAGTGGATTACACGCTGCTGATTGTTTTGATTATTAATAAGGTGCATGTGAAAAAATGTTTTTACGTGACTTTCGCGCCGCAAATGGTTGAAGCGCAAATGTGCACACTCATGCGCATGTTCTGTCTCAAATTCATGACCGAGAGCTGCGCTGTCAAATGTGTTCAGCACTAACATAACAGCACTGAATGGAGAAACACTCTTGTAAATCCTAATTAATGATAATTTCTTTTTAAATGTGTCTGTGCTTCGGCTAAAACAGTGGGAGGCAAAAGCAAAAGCGATTTATTTAAAAACTTGAAATACCCTGTGGATACAGCACGCGGGAAGAACAAAAGGTCACGAGGGGAAGAGCGGCGGCTAACAAGCAAACATTTGGAAGGATTGTAACAGCTCTCATTAAAAGTGACCTTGGTCTTAACCAGCAATATTAAATTTTTGTCACCGTCAGTGAATCATGACAATATTTTGACACCCTGAGTTAGCCTCTCTCTCATCATTCGGAACAGTCTGGATCGAAACAAATTACCAACTTTTTTAGTAATTTAAAGGGCCCCTATGAATTGTTTTAATATGTTTTAATATTGTTTTTATTTATTTGGACATAATGACTCTGAGCCTCTGAGATGTTGTTCCAGTAGCCTAAAGGTATTCTTCAGTTTAACAGTTGTGTCGTATATCATCCCCACACTTAATTATGTAATGTGTACTACAATAATAGTACTAATAAAAGTGACTATTCCAGAGCTTTACACCTCTGGTGGCACAGTAAGCGCCTGATGAAAGGGGAATGCTTTCTTACTTATATTTTACAATTTCCTCAGGAATGTAATTTTTTCCATGAAATTGAAAACAATGTTTTATGATATATCTGATATCAGTCCTCGTGTTATTTTGTAGCAGTCACCAGTTTTCACTGTACTGTTTTATCCTCTGATGGAGCAGTGATCTCCAAAAAAGTACTAACTGGCCCATCCTGGCCCAAGCACTGATATCCGCTCCTATGAGGACCGTAAAGGATATAAATATACATATACAGTATCACGGCACTGCCCCATCATGATCTAACTCTTTGTATCCACTCCTCCAAGGCTCAGGACAGTGGGTTTTGTTCAGTTTTCCTGGAGTCCTTGCAGATCATTTTGGAGAGACAAAAGTGGAATAAAGTGTAAGGGAATTGGGCAGAAAGCTCCTGCAAGCCATTCTAGTGAAGTGGAACTTGAAGAGATCCCATTATCAGAGGCACAATTGAGCTACATGTCAAAGATCGCAGCTGCCCCCCCTTTCCAATCAATACTTTGTTTTTACGGCCGTCTTGCGGTCAAAGAAGCTGAGATGTTCAGTATGTGTTTCTGTGTGTGTGTGTGTGTGTGTGTTTGTGAATGTATCCCTGCATGTGTATTGACGTGTGAGTATTTTGTTGTACTTCTGAGCACATAAGACCTTATCTTTAATGTATGGCCAATGGTAAGCCTGTAAAATAATGTAAGATTTTAAGGATTGGAGCCCAGAACTGCTTACAAGCCTCAGGTCATCACAAAGAACAAAACATTGTAGGGATGTTTTCTGGCTGAGGCCATCTTTGGTATAAACAGAGCTGTAAAGATTAAAGTCGGTCTCTGGGAGATCAGGCAGGCCTCCAACTGTAGGTTTGAAGATTCGCTTTTTGATGTTTTGATGTTTTGAAAATCGCAGATCTCAAATGGTATTTGCAGTGATGCTGACATTAAATTTGTGAGGCACCGGTATTGAATTGGACCTCAGTGTCCGCAAGGCAACAAGCCTGTGATTCTTTTCTTCTTTTTTCTTTTTCATCAGGCACATGTAAGGCTGCAGTGTATTCCTTTTAAATTTTTCCAAGTAATGGAAGAATCTCAGGATTACACTCATTTATAAAGAAATCACGCTCGCAAGATTACAGATCATTAATACAACTTTCATTCCCTTCCATTTCATTAACGATACAGTCACCGGCAGCACTCCACCACCAGGCCACTCTGAATTAACATAAACATCCTTGGACAGATGCCAGACGCTTCGTCCCATGCCCTCCCCCCTTCTTCCCTCAGTCTCTCCCTCTCTCTCTCTGTTGTAAACGAGCCTGTGATATTCCAAGAGGAGCTCAGCACTGTTCACTCATCGATCGGCTGGGCAGATTAATATCAATCGTTAGTTTTTGGCTTTTCAGTGGCTGTGGGGAGTCAGAGGAAGTTTGAGTATGCCTTTCAGGCTCCTTCTGACTTTCTTCAATGAGTCAGGCGGTAACAACAATGACATCATGTAAAAAAAAACAAAAAAACAACAAAAATCATACTGTGTATGATATGAAGCAGCTGCAGGTTTAGATAATGGGAGATCGGGGACCAAGAGCACGTCGTGACGCAAGTACGGATGGATTCAGAAATTGCGGATTGCATTGCAGAGTGGGAAAATTCATGTAAATGTATGTGTGACATGATTGTGGCAGTTGTTTTATTATGTATTTTATTTCCCACCAAAGAATGAGGAGTGGATTTATAAATAGGATAGCTGTGAATTACGGTAAAAGCACAATGTGATACATACTCAATGTAAATACTTTGTCACAGCCGAGCCAAGCAGTCGCTCCCTCCTCTATGACTTGTGATATTTTTCTGCTTCTGTGGCCAATGGAGGCTGTGCCAGACTCCTATCAACTGGCACAGTCTTTGAAAGTCATCCAGAAGAAAAAGGTGAGCATGCATCCCACGTACTGTACATTCACACGTATACTGCAGAGACACACACACACACACACACACACATTGTGTGCACAATCACATGCAACACTTTACAGTTCCGCTCACATTTGCATTTAAAACAGTATAATCAGTTAATCCCAATGGAATCGCTTCCATTAGTGGATTAGTCTTTAGTCGTGAGATGAACTACATTTTGCGGAATTGTTTAAGTTGAATTCAACTTTGGTGAACTTTGAGCCACAAATTTGCACCATCTTGACTGTGAAGAGACGAAGAGTCCAAAAAGAAGGGAGCGACATACCTCCTAACCTCCTCTGTCAGGATATAAACTGTTTTATAAAAGAGGTTTAGCTTACTGACAGCTGCAAGACAGGAGTCAATAGTACAAGTACATCTTTTGACTGAACAGTGTGGCATCACAGCAAATGTTGGCAAAAACGTACAGACATTTAGTATTAGTAGCGTTAACTTGGACAGCTTTTTGCCTCTCCCTAATATGACCCTTTATCGAATAAATTATGTCAGTTTCCAAGAATGAAACTCCAGACAGGAGTCAACAGTGTAAAGAAAAGAGAAACGCTTAAGAAGCCAAAGTGACTAGCACTAGCATGTGCAGCCTGGCCAGCCTGCTGGCAGTAAACGCACCAGCTACAGTACTTTAGCAGCTAGCACTGTAAGTAGTCTGTACGTCACTTCTGTTTTTTTTTTTTTTACAGACAACCAATTAATTGTGCTCCTCCTCTTTCTGGTGCACGCTGGTCTTTCCACACTTAAACATTTATACCCTGCAACTGCACAGACATTAAACTGAGAACGAGAGAGAAAAGGTTTATGTGTGTATTTGCTTTCGTGCATGTGTGTCTACATTGCCAGTGGCTGATGTGAGCTGTGTTTTATTAGGTTCATTTCCAGTGTGACCCTGGCCTGTCTGTACCAGAAATCACCTGACATGAGTAGAAATATGAGCTGCCTTCTTGACCAAACACACACACACACACACACACACACACTTGGCTGGCTAAGCTTGGCAAAGAAGTTTTGGATAATACTAATAGCTTTGGGACTGAGCAGTGGATTTAGGATGAAGAGAACAGGGTGTGTGTAAGGTCTGTAATGATGCAGGGACACCAGGGAGATGGGAAAAGATGGAGGAAAGGAGCAATGATATGGAAGGAAATGCAGATCTGAGGCACAAAAAAAAAAAAAAAATTGGGACCAAAGAGGCAGGAAGGGGGAGAGAGAGGGAGGGAGAGACGAAGTGGAAGGCTAATTGAGGAAATTGAAGTTCGAGTAAGGGAAATGAGGAAAGAAAATAATGAAAAGGGAAGTACGCCACAGATGAAAATTAAGATCAAGATTACCTTTGTTAACCAATTTGCAGGCAGTGGATGAAATCTGTCTTTTTGCATATCTTTCCGGACATAACATTATGCATTTAATTTAAAAGTTTCAGTTCAGCGCTTCTGTTAAAGGGTTCGCTGCCTTGCTCTGGGACCCTTCTCCAGTGTTGGTAGCTAATGTGATGTACAGTATATAGTTGCTGTTGATTCTTATTTAATAGCTTCTTTTCCTGTAGGCCAATCTAAACAGTTCTTTTTTTTTTTAAGAACTTAGGAAGAACAACCCACAGGTAAAAGAACAGCGGCAGGATGCGAGGATGTTACAGCTGGATTGAAGAAAAGTAAGACAGAAACCCAGTAAAGATTGTGCACAGATGAGAAAAGCTGCAGTGTTTTTGCAGGTAGTGTTATTTCAACTGCAATTGATCACCTCCAGAACCCTGGCAATAAAATTCTGCCTGTGATGTGAACACGACCACTGGCCTGCAGCCACTGTTCTGCACAAACACACACACACACACACGCTTGCTCATATACACAGTGGGTTGCCAAGGTCCTGCTGGGCAGCTGAAGTTAACACTGCAGAGTCACATGTGAGAGAGCTCACCTGGCATACAGCCCAGATCTGACATACTGCAGTAAGGCTATCACCATCTCTCTCTCTCTCTCTCTCTCTCTCTCTCTCTCTCTCTCTCTGTCTCTGTCTCTCCATTTGGAGATGTGCCAAGTTAGACAGTTAGCCTACACCAGTCCCCTTTGAGTCTCTGATCTCATCCGTTCACCTAAAGACCACCTCAAGTGTGGATGTGTGCGAGAAGAACTGTACTGTACATGACAAAATGTTCATGTCAACAATGTGTGTGTGTGTGTGTGTGTGTGTGTGTGTGTTACATGCAGCAGCCACGATCCTTTCCTCTCTCTGAATGATCCAGCTTTACATGTACGCGCAATACATGTGAAACTTTCAGCTGTGAAATCACATCAAACTATTGTTAAAGGACTAAAGAGACAGATTCTGACATCTGACACCTAACAGTTAGTCATGCTGGGGAAAGTCTAGACTCAAAATAAACTGTGAAAAGCCAAAATGTGTCAATAATGCTGCTTAGCTTCTGAGAGGAGAAATATATATATATATATATATATATAAAAGAGTGCAGATTAATGAGTGACCTATTTGTTCAGTCTGTGGGAATCTGTGGCATTCTTCTTAAATGTACAGTTACGGTTTCTACCCTGGATGATGCTGAGGTCTCTACCGTAGCAGCACGACAAGTTGCCAGAACTGTACGGCAAACAAGGTATTTGAATCCATGTGACTTTTGTTTACGAGCCTGTAAATGTGCTGTGTGAAACCTAATCAAACCAAACACAAAAATACAACAAAGTAAACACAGCCATGGTGCTTTGTAGCAGAAGAAGAAAAGCTCCCAGTACAATGGCTCTGTTTCAAATCAAACTGTGGATGTGCAATTTGCTGCACGTTAAATCATAAAGATCAGCTTGGACTGAGGCATTTTCTGTTCGTTCCCCTGCATTCGGTGACAACGACGCAGCTACTGAAAGTGTGTGCATACACCTCTGTGGCTCCTATAATTCACACTCACCTGTCACATACCTGTAGATGCATACGTTCCCCCACTGCTGAATGGTTCTCTATATAAAGTCATTAATAACATAGTGTCAAGGGGATTGTAAATGCAATTGTGCAGCAAAAAAAGTTAAACAATGCTAAGATAAAAGTGCTTGGAGGGAGTGGGGAAGATAAAATAACATGTTTTCTGAATAAAATGAGCCCATCTCTTCAGTGGCTGATGAACTACAATGCCCTCCCTGCAAATATGCAATATGGTATGCAAGCTTTTGTCTGCATGCAAAAGGAAATACTTGCATTAGGAAATGAATTCAAAGTGTTTAGTCTCTCGAAATGTTTTAGGCCTCTGAAAGCTTGTGTGCACATCCTGGCTAATGTGTGAGTCCAGGAGCCCACTCGACAAAGTTACCTTGTAACATGGAGCTGTGCTCACTGCTTTATCCCTGCCTGCGTGTGTGTGTGTGTGTGTTTGTTTGTGCCTATGTGCGCGCACTCTTGTGAGTGTTACTATAATTAATCACAATTATCAGGTTGACTAATGCAGGTGCAGTCTCACTGGGAGAGGCCATTTACAAGCTCAGCAGCACAAAACGCAACCAAGAGACAAAATGGTGGCAAATGGAGCACAAATATGTCCAAAACAACACCAAGAGGAGTGTTACCTGCTGCCACAAATTACATTTGTATACCACTAACATGTCAAATAACCTCCTTTTGAAAGTGAAACTTTCCACTCAATTTCCCCTGAAATCAAACACATGCGTTAAGAATGCCAAACAAGGACAATTTATTTATGACACCACATGTTAATAAAATGCATAAAGCACTGGAAGATGACAATGTAGGTCCCACTTCAAAGTGGCATTATTCATTTTCCTTTTTTTTCATAGTTTCTGGCAGTTTATCAAGCACAGGCTCAAACTGGCACACGTCCCTTCTTCCTCGACAGGAAAAAAGCCAAACTTTTCATCAAAGCTAAAGGGAACAAGTTAAAGTTCAGGACAACCAATTGAGGGCCGGCTTATCCTGTCTTCAGAGAGGCAGGATGACGATGGGGAAGGGAGGGAGAGATAGAGGGGAAAAAGAAGGGGATGATGGAGGATGAGGAGGAGAAGGAGGAAAAGTGGAGGTGGAGGGGTGAAAAGCGGTACACTGGCAGAATAAGAACGAAGGCATCCCTCGCTCCTGTTGAAACGCTAATGAGAGTCCAAATCCATGACTGGCTAATTAACCATGATACCCTGTGACATGGAGGGGGGGGAGGGAGGGAAGGAGGAGAGGGGCAGATGTGGAAGGCAGGATTGATGAAGAGGGGAGATACAGAAAGAAGGAGCGAGTGGACAAGTGAGGGAAAGGAGAGGACAACAAGACTCGCAAAAGGCAAATAGAGTGGCGAGGAGAAGGAAAAGGGAGGGCAGGAGGAGAGAAATGAGGACGAGCAGGGAAGAGCGGGATAAACCGCAGAGAATGGAGGGAGGAGGAAAAAAGAAAAGAGGGAAGGAGGGAGAAGGACTGAAACTTTTATCAGGTCAGGGAGACAGTGGGGGCAGAGAAAAGGAGGGAAACTGAGGGAAGTGGATGGGAGGGAACATACGGAATCATCCTTTTTCATTTAGAGAATAATGAGGGGTCTATGCATTTATCAGTAGTTGCTGTGTTAACGGCCCCTCTCTGCTTTCATCTCCTCTCTCCCTCACTATCCGTCCGTTTACATGTGGAGCATGTTAATCGATTTGCTCACAGTCAGAGTAAACACACGGCAAAGAAATGGATGGTGAATGAATCATGCAGTGAGCAGGCGAGTGTGTGTCCGCACGTGTGTGTGTGTGTGTGTGTGCATTTCTGCATGAGTGTGAGAAAAAATGAAAGAATGTGTGCACCCATACTGTATTAAAATGCACACATTTCACCCCGTATAGTAAACACACATTAAAAGCTGTCCACGCACAGCACACACACACACACACACACACACGCACAGACTATGTGATGGCAGTGGAGGTTCCTTAGTATTCTGTTGCGCTGTTGGCTCTATGAACTTGGCTGTTTTTCTGACAGCTTGACCTTTTGTTATATATTCCTCCAATCACACAGCACTAAATACAGTATTCATCACGCTCACGCACACGCACGCACACACACACACACACACACACACTGTACACTCACACACATACAAACAAGCACATACAGGCATGTGGACTCACAATGTGGAAGTTTGGTGTGTGCAGAAGAAGCCTGCAAGACATCTTGTGACGGGTGATAGTGTAGCTTGACAAAACAGAGAGTGCTCTGTGTGTGTGTGTGTGTGTGTGCTTTCCTGACAGCCAGTACACAGTTTAATCCAACCAGGTGGCCAGAGGATTGCATGTATGTTGACCGTAGATGAATGTTTCATGGGTTATGGATTCATTTTGTCCTCTTAGTCTGCCTATTTGTCAGCTTGCCTGTCCGTCTATCTGTTTGTCAGCCTGTCTGTTCATCTGCCTGTCTTCCTCTGTTTGTTCGTCTGCCTATTGGGCGTCTACCTTCCATCTGGCTGTTTGATTTTTTTTTTTCCCCCCCATATCTTTCTTATCTTTATCTTTTCCATCTTAATATCTGTCTAACTCTCTGTCTTGCGGTCTTTCTCACGACCTGCCTGCCTCCATCAGTTGCTCAGTTGTCAGTCTTTATTAACTATTTGTCTTTGCTGTCTGTCTTCTTCATTTGCTCAACTCAGTCATGGTCTCTGACATGCCCTCTCTCTCCCTCCCTCCCTCCCTCCCTTCTCTTTCCTCTTCCCAATAGTCCTAGTAACAAACTGCCATACAGCCCGTGAACTGCCTCAGGGGCTCTGGTCGTCCGATAATGTGTGTAATAATGCCTTTGCGTATCCTTAGCAACACCATGGAGATGCCTCGGTACATTCGTGGCTTGATTCGTTGCAGAAAAAATGAATCGCTGTCAATGGGGCGGATCTAAATTCTGCTGTTTCATCCCTACAATACCGGAAACCGTCAATGGAGGGCGATAGAATGCAAGGGAAAGGCAGAGGCTGACTGTGACTGCAAAACAAACCGTGGGTCTCTCACGGTGACTGAGCAACATTACTGCTCTCACACTGTGTTACTGCTGAAATCTGCTGGAGATTTAAATGAACTTCTATAGAATGGATTTCCTTTTTTCCTCTCTCCGTCCTCTTTCTCCTTCGCTCCCAATATCCATCTATCAGTTCCCTCTGTTCTGTTATTTAGAGCATGTTAGCGCCGACAGAAGTTTGTAACCCACGAGTCAATGCAGACTCCAGTGAATTCGTGTGATGGAGAGGCCTGGACTGCACCGAGAGAATTATGATCACCAATCAATAGCCATTGATGCACACACTTCACAAACGCACACACACACACACACACACACACACACACACACACACACACACACACACACACACACAATGTATGCCACACGTGCGCACAAGGCTTCCATCACTTTGATGTGATTGTCACTGCACCTGTTTTTAATCAACTTCCAAGGCCACACACACTTTCTTCATCCTGTCCTCTCTCTCTCTTTTCTCTCTCTCTCTCTCTCTCTCTCTGTGCAGATACAGGATAAAAAAAAAGAAAGAAAGTTACCAATAAATTATTATTGATCTCCAGATTTGGCTGCTGGGCTTGGGATGGATCTCACGAGTCTCACCGTTTATCACCCAAACAGTTTGTGTGTGTTTTTCTGTGTACAGTATATGACGTGTGTGTGTGTGTGTGTGTTTCAGATAACCTGATTGGAGTGGGTGACAGCCTTTTCAAGGTGCTGCTCACACGCCTCAGTTTGATAATTACTCACTTTTAATACAGCCACAAGGTGGACAAATTAACAGGAACACCTGCACAGCCATTCAGCATAATTCATTTCCTGTTCTTATGTCCACTCCTGTTCTGTTAAGTCTTTTCTGCAGGAGGGGATTATTTCTTTAAAAATACTGAAGAATTAATGAGAAAATCTTAAACAGCAAACGGTTGAATTAAAAACTAAAAAAAAAATTACGTAATGACAGTGAAGAAAACACAGACACATTAATACCATGAAAACTAACAAACCCTTTGTGTTAATAATTAATTTGTGTAGACTGTCTCGAACTGAAGTAATTTGCTTTGCTTTGAGTGTCATGTCATGTTTTTTCTGTCTTTTTTCAAGAACTTCTCTGGTAAATTGTTAAAGCTTCTTTTGTAGAGGATTTGCAGCATATGAGAGAGGAATTTAATGTGTTCAGAGGATTTTCTGTAACCCCCTCCTTAAGACTTAAGCTATTTTTGTGTTTTACCTTTCAGTAGCACCTTTCAGGTGCAATCTAGTCAAATACTTCTGCAAAATTTATTAACTGAAAATGTAATTCTGCCTCTGTGAAAGTTTGCTGAAGCCATCTCATGCCATGTGCTCATTTAACTGCCAGGTAGTTTTTGACAAAGTCATTGTTTTTGGTACTCTTAGTAGGCAAAACAACCTGCATACTTCTGTAAATATTGTTTTCCTTATCTATGCACACAAAACTTCTTCTTTAACCTTATAATATTGTGGACCGGTGTGACACAGCTTTTGACTGAAGAAAAAAATCTGTTCAATCCGTGACATGCACAGATTTCTTAGATTAAAACTATGTGGACACCGAGGTTTATTGTAATGTCAGTGTTGATTTTTTTATACGGAGTTGATGCTGTGGGTCATTTGGACCTGAAGACTTTTATTGATTGATTTCATTTAAAGTGCTGCCTCTGCTGCCTGCAGGTTTATGTTGATAGGTTGTACACCAGGGATACAAGATATTACTGTTGAGTCAAGTGTGCGTAGTCTGTCAGTATCAAATTTTTATTCAGGTAGGTGCATAAAATACAGTTTCACATCTCGTGGGAGAATGTAATCAATACACCTACTGGCGAACTGCAAATACTATGTAAATGTAACTAATGCTGAAGAGAGAATAAGCAGACGCTGCTTGTGCTGGTTGTGTGAGAGAGAAATAATCTCAACAATGAGCTCCAGGAGATTCACCAGGTAATAGCCATTGCCGTTTACTCTGGACAGATTGGTCGAAGGAGGTCTTTGAGAGTGAGCTCCAGCATGTGAAGTTTCCTCTGAAGAGGATTCAGGGGAAACGTCTTTCACATTTGATACGAATGCAAAAACCATTCACAAGGCATGAAAAGCCACGGATATGTAAAGATGGTCATAATGAGTCACCATCACCATAACAAAGCTGTGGCACTCTGTTAGCTTTCAGTTTAACGTGTAGTCAGAATGAATCGTGGGCCTAAAAGCTTTGCCACTTGAATTCATGACATCCACATTTGAGCTCTTCATATCCAAAGCCATGGAGAGGATTATACGAGACATAGCCAACATGGCAACCTGCCAACCTGTAAACACTCTTTGGCAGGTTAAACCGATGTCAGGTGGAGGGCCTCGACAAAACACCCATCGGTAAGGCACTCACAGGCGATGGGAGAAGGGAAAGACCGCCTCACTTTCTTTCTTTGTGCAGGGAACAATATGCCATCCAATCACAGAGTAGTGTAAGGAGGGATGAGGCCACAAATGGCAAACATTATCCACTAGCGACAGATGTGAACAGCTAACTGAGCTGGCAATACACCAAAGCTGTGCATTTAGCTAAACTTTGTCATCTGTCATGCAACCAACTGTATGAATGGACAAAAGAGAAGTTAATTATGCTCATACATTCGAGCTGAGTGGACATGATGTTATTTTTTTTATTCATTTGGGTTACCAGGAGTCCTCTGCAAATGTTAAGAATTAACATAGGAGTCCAAAGGCATGCAGCAAATTGAAAGCCTGGAGTGCCTGGAGAGAACCCATGCAAGCACGGGGAGAACATGCAAACTCCACAAAGAAAACAACAGATTCAAACCTGGAACCTTCTCGCCACGAGGCTCATGGCTATCTAGTGCACCGCCATGGTGCCCTTCTCTGTATACGTATAGGAATATTTCTCCTTTTGCTTAATGTCACTGTTACATTCATTTCGGTAAGGCTTTACTTCCAAACCGAGGGGTCACCCATGTTCATCTCTTTCTGACTTCACATGTTAAAAAAGATGGTCAGTTATTCTTTAATACAGAGATATTGTCTCTCCCTCCCCTTATTGTACTTTGATTTAGAGCAACAAACATCCCACTGAAAAGTAATACTTTCCTCCCTGTCTTCATCTGACTTCTTCCCATCAATCTTTCTCTGCATTTGCAGCCTGCCCCACTTGGAACCTGCCTCTCTACCTTCATTTTAGCTGTCCTGGACTAGTATAACAGTGAATGATGGTCATGTTTGTTGTTTCTTCTTGTGCCACTCCATCTCTCTTTGACTTGATTTTGAACAAACAGACAATAAATCTGCGATAAAGCCATGCTTTTCCTCACTGTTTGATCATTTAATCATGCTTCTAGCCTGTTGCTTGACTTTACTTTTGGTTGAACTGCACCTTTAAGACAGTAAAGTCACGGCTCCAGTTGTGTTTCCTCATACAGAATTGCTGCTGGCGGACTTCCTTCCTTTAATATCTGTCACAGGGCCACAGCAGCCCACAGGCAGCCAGCAGCCAATATGAATGGTGACCGATAGAGGGGCATGGTCTGAAATAGTCCACCGTGTATTACAGCCTGGAGAGGGGCACGCACCCACACTCACACACACATGCACACTCACACAATGGAACATGAGCTCCAAGCTAACACACCAACAAAGATAGACACAGGTATTAGAGCCCAAGGAGAAGCTTGTGCTCTCCCAAACCTCATTACATCCACAGGCCACAGGTGGATATAGTGTTTCTTATATCCACGGGGACAGACAGGCCCAAGAATATGTCAGTATGTGTCTGCGTGAGAGAAAAACATGTGTATGAGAGCTTGGACTCCACATGGCAGTGCTCATCTGGCATGTGCATATATGCTACCATCATTTCTGAAGTTATGAGAAACCCACGAGAAGAACCACACGTGGCCAACCCATCTCAGCACCCTGTATCTAAATGTTACATGTTGGCCCCAGCTATTGGATTTTTTTTTTTCATTTTTTTCCCCACTCCTCTCCACTTTTTCCTTCTTCTCTTACCTTTGCTTAAGCTGACTCAGGGTCACTTCAATTTAGCCTTTTGGCCTGGGGCATCTGAGAGCTACAATGCTAAGGTAAATTGAGCTGGTGCTTCTACCCCAATATAAGTGTGTGTGTGTGTGTGTGTGTGTGTGTGTGTGTGTGTGTGTGTGTGTGTGTGTGTGTGTGGTGTGTGTGTGTGTGTGTAAGCGTGTTTGTGCATGTGGCCAATATTTATTAGGTTATATTGGACCTGGAAGTCAGCTGCCAAATAGAAGTCAAAAGTCAAATACCCTTTGTTTGAGTTGTGAGAGGGAATATTTGATTGAAGGAGAATAAAAGGATGGACAGACAGAGAGATAGAGAGAGAGAGAGAGAGAGAGAGAGAGGCCAAATCTCAGCCCAACTCAGCCTCATTTGATTAAGTGCTCACTTAGCTTGTACTTTGAAAAGTGGAAACTTGTGCTGCCGTCATGGTTGACTATCCATTAGAATTGAGACAAGGTGGGCTTCAATCTCTATTTCAGCAGCTGTCCAAATGTGCAACTGCTGCTAAACAACGGTGTTTATGTGAGAAATTGGTGTTGCTAGGTTACGGCGTTAAGGTGGTTGTCGGCGGCCTAGCCTCCTGTGGACCACTTAGCCACTTGCCAACTTGCACTTGAGATGCGCATTACATTGTGTTCTTCAAAGAAGTCATCAGATAAGCAAAGTGTTCGGCCTGAAACGTGGCCAGAAAGAGACAGAAAGCGGTGTAGAAAAAGTAGACTGCAAATAATTTAAGGTGTTTTTCGCTTGTTTCCCCTTGCTTGACTCCAATTTACTTCGACGAAGAAGAGACTTTCCTGCTGAAACAAGGCCATCACTGTCTCCCTCTCTCTCCCCCTCTCTCTCTCCCTTTAACACTGATATGGTTCTCTGGGTTCCAATCAAATTCTCACTTCATTAGCCCTCTTCTCTTCTTTCATTGGCCCTTGGAAGAGAAGGGCAGAGGCACACACAAGCAGTCAGATGGGCACAGACACACTGACACATCCGTCGCCCAGTCAACACACACACACACACACACACACACGCAGTCTCACACTCACACACACATGGGCAAACACACAGAGCAGTTCTGACTTTAAATAATGAGAGAGCTGTCACATCAGATCAGTGTCTGTGCCGCGGCATGGCCTGGTGGTCAGCAGGACGGACGGGAGTAACCGCTGCTGGCTGACACCCTCTGGATACACAGGGATGGAAGAGGAGAAGGGAAAAAAGGGGGATGGCGGGTGGGAGGAGAAGAGGTGGGGTGGTGTCTGGAGAGGGAGACAACGGCGGAGACGGACAGAACTGTGGTCTGCTGTCTCCCTTAGCATCCGAAGCCTGCAGGGCTAAATGAAGGGGAAAGAGGAATGGTAGGAGGGAGGAGGGAGGGGGTTTAAGACAGAACTAAAGTATATGGAGAGAAGGAAAAAAAACAAGAGAGAAGATAAGGAGAAGAGAAAACAAGGGAACAGAGATTAGAAAATAGAGGAGAAGAAATTAGGAGTGTGAAGAAAAAGAGGGCAGAAAAGAGGAGTGAAAATGAATGGAAGAGAGAGGGAGGAAAGGAAATGAATGGAGAAACTAAGAACTAAGAGAATAGAGAGGTACATGAATGGAAAGAAAGAAGAAAAGAAAGAAAGAAAAAGAAAAAAGAAGACAAAGGCGAAAAGGAGACGAAGGAAAGGAAATTAAATGAGAAAACAAGAGGAAAGGAAATGAAATCAAAGGAGGGGAGACAAGAGGAAAGGGGAAACAATAGAAAAGGAAATGAAGTTAGGGGAGGGTAGAGGAAAAGAGCAACAAGAAGACAGGGAAGAAGAAAACCACAGGACAGGGAGAACAAGAAGAGACAAAAAATAACAGATAACAGAGGAGAGGAGAGGGGAGGTAAATAGAAGGAAGATGATGGTAAAAGCTAATTCCACCCAAATAATGGTGTGAAGCAATACCCTTGAGACACTGGAAGGAGAGGAGATAGAGGAGAGGAACACAGGATTGAAAATCTGGCTGTTTGTCTGGTAGAGGTCAGAAATCATTAGTGTCAGTGCAGCCAACTGAGGCCTCAACTTTCTCTTCATCGCCCTCCCGCTCCCTCTCTCACTGTATTCTCTGAGCTGATAATGAAGACTGACAAAGAATAAGTAGGTTAAAATCCGACTTAAATAGATTTCCAGATTTCAAATTAAAAATACACCTCAGATAATCCAATTACGGACTGTTTCATCTCCTTCAGTCTAGACAAACTTTTGTCTGAAATATCACGAGGGCTACTTGTGTTTCAAATATGCAAGTAAATAAATTCTCATATTTCTGAGTGCCATCACGAATGCCTGCAGCACAGAGATTTGTATACACCCCACTTCTCCTCCTGTCCCTAGCGTAACCCTTTCCCCACACAGCCTCCAGTTCAGCCTCCCCCACCCCCACCTCCACCTAGCTAAACCCATCATCTTTATTCAATATGGCCCCTGGTAAGTATTATAAGTCGGCTTAGTTTGTCAGAAAACTTCCATTTTTTGGAATGTTGATTCTCCCTCTGAGTCTATCTCTCTTTAGCCAGTGCCCACCCCCACATTACACACAAACCAACAGGCACGCACGTACAAACACAGAAATGCTCACTTAATGCTTGGCTACATGATGAACATAACTACAGTAAAATTCAGCCATGTCAATTTGTCAGGCAAATCAATCTCCATAAATTCTGTATCTACCTTATTGCAGCACACACACACACACACACGCACGCTCACACGCTCACACACACAGGTACATCTATCCCTGCAACCCCAGGGGGGCTGTGAGATGGTGCCAATAATGGAAATAGAGGACACCGTTTTCTCCAATAAAATCACAAATAAGCATATTCCCCTGACAGTCTGGATGGGCTCTGAGAGAGATGTTCTGTAATATTACTATGACTGTGTGCATGCACTATGTGTGTGCATGTGTGTGTGTGTGTGTGTGTGTATCAGTTTGTGTATGTGACCATAAATACATTTCATCTCGTGGATGGATGGGGGATCTCCACGGTGATTTGTTTGCTTGGATTAAATGTCAGTTTTGGAAATGTGTTGTTATACCGAAACTCCTGTGAGAGAGAGAGAGAGAGAGAGAGAGGGAGGAAGAGAGAGAGAGAGCGCAAGAGCGGGTGAGACAGACAAGACTCACCTGAGACGTCTGTGTGTGTGTGTGTGTGTGTGTGTGTGTGTGAATATAGGCTTGAACATACAGTATACATGACTGGCTTGTGTGAAAATATGTAATATATACACTGTTGCCCATAAAGTTGGAATAATTGTTCAATACCCCCAATTCTGTTAAAGCCTGAATACACAGTTTGCAAAGGTTAATTGTGGTTTAAGTTTCACTGTGATATGTTTGGAAGAGTTTGATCAGTAAAGTTGAGAAGATAAACACTTTATTTATCAAGAATAAATCACATTGTCACAATCATTTCATGAGAAGAGGTAAAAAACATTTTATTCCAACTTTATGGGAAACAGTGTATATGTACTGCTGAATGCTTCTTTGTATGCCATATAGCATATAGTAGTTAAGCTACAGAGCTTGAGAGTCCTTTGAGACTATAGCCACAGCATATAAAGTACTTCTCCAATAACACTACAACAAGCTCACTGCAGCTTATAACTGACCTTTTGACAACAGCTAAGTGGTTAAATGGTGCTGCCGGCCTACTCAAACTGCAGGACAGCGACCAAAATTTCTGATATCTTGTGCAACAGCCAGGTTGATCGAAGTGTTCAGCAGCTCTAAAACTGCACATCAAACAACAAGAAGCAGAAATTTGTCCCAATTCTAAAATGATAAACCTCTGAATCAGAGTTGTTGAGTTGTGATCTGGGTTCAGCCATTATAATCGGAACTTGTTGGGAATTCTTTATACGAGAAGCTTGGAATGCATACTGTGTACCACCCAGAACAAAACCAGATAGATGGATGCGTAGAAATTCCTGCAAACAACCGCGTTCTGATCCTGTGAAGCAGTTGCATCACCGCCCCCCTATGATGGAAACATATGCAGCATGACCAGAGGCAACACCAGGTTACCAAATGTGTCAATTCCCAGGGGAGGAAATTCATTCATCCTCAGGAAGAACCATACATGTTTCATGTTTAGCCTGGATACAAATAGCTTAGCGATCCAGCAGCCAAACCTCAGCCAGTGCTGCGTCACCCTGTGAGCGGCAGACTCTCCTCTGAACATTACGTCAGGTGTAGTGTTAAGGAAACTGAGAATGTGCTAGATGTGCGCTTTCTCTGAAGACTTGCATTGAAAAAAAATACAATAGAATGTGTTGGTGAGGTTATTGTTGAGACAATGAAATACAATCCAGGAAGTCCAGATGGAGTAACAGATCCATGGGTTTTAAGACTTTTCAGATTCAAAAACAGCAGGCATTTCCAGATAAAAGTAGTAATGCAATAAAAAGTCATTTACCCAGAATATGCTGCTGTACATATTTGGGAGGATGAGACAAGATAAGATGGACCAGATTCCAACCATTAACTTTATATAGTGTGACTCCAGTTGCAGGTGGTAGTGAGGGCAGTTCCAAAAAGGTTACATCGTTTGTATCCCGCACAGGCAGATGAAACCTTAGTTACCGGTCTGTACTGTGTGCAGCTTCAGCAGCTAACCAGCTCCTCAGCCCAGACTGGAGAAGTTTGTCTCAACAAAAAGTGAACAGGCTGTGTACATGCTTCAGTGGAACTGCACTTTCCTCGTCTTTTATTCCCTCACATTAAGAAATCGGAAACTTTTCATGTACTGTGAAGAACTGACTCAATGAGTTTCAACCCAGAGAAAGTTAAACTCAAAGAGTAACTCACTGCGTTTATCAAATGATTTCCTCCTGTCCACTGGCGACTGTCTACAAAAAGCTTTGTTCTTGGATATTCTCATTCCAAAAGAGCTTTTGATGTTAACAAGCTATATATGGACTAAAGGCAGCACTAGATATGAGTTTGTCTATTAATTTGTGTAAATAATACCCTCTACCGCCCATCAAATCAATAAATAAAGGACTAAAAGAAAGAAATGTTCTTTTATTGTTATGAATTTAATGTACAAATTTACCACTGTATGTCCAAAAGAATGCGTCTCACTGTGTTCAGCGTTCAGTGTTTTTTTTTTCTCCATATATTTTCTGCGTATTCCTGACAAAGAAGCATCTCTGTCCTTGATAATAAGCAATGTTTCATACTGGAAATCATCCCTGTGATGTAGAGCAGTTTCATTGGCATGTGATGGCATAAACAATATTCTGATGCAAAACAGAGAATCAGTTCTGAGCTTTCATCCCAAATTACAGTTCTCGACATGTACAGAGACTTGGTGGGTTTATTAATGTAATCTTGACTATTCATGCCTAATGAACTTTATATTATCATAAAACAACTGGGATTTTCTACCAGAAATATCCACGTCATATTCTCTAGCCATCCCAATTATGTCTGCAGGGCTTTACCTCTCTTCAGCTGCAGCCCCCCTGCTACGGCATGTTGCTTCGATGCACAGAGTAATTGACCCAAAATTGGTTGACTGACTGATGATATTCAGACATAGTACTGTACTACAACTATTGGAAAATGTTGTATTATGTAGTGTGTGGTTTGCCCTTTTGCGCTATTATCCTTGTAGCATGTGTGATGAAAGTGTGTTTGCAATTACTCCAATCCATGCGATGCATCGATTTGTTGACTTACATATTAATATAAATATAACAATTCAGACTACACTGTGCATTTTAATGGCACACTATCATTATGGATTGAGCAGGCTTTATTTGTAAAGGTACAACCAGAAATCCTCACTAGCACAGACCAAGCTGCCCTGGGGCATACCAATAGCACTTTTAACACCTAGTCAGTGTTATTCTCCTTCACGATTCACATTCGCTTTCTCTCTAAAGAGGTGAGACAGAGAAAGGTAGAGACAGATCTGATGACTACAGCATGTAGATATATATATATATATATATTTTTTTTTTGCAACTGTGCAACCCAATAAAGCAGCAGATACATTTACAGAATGTGATCATCTGCACATCTGTGTTGGGACTTGCTCACACAAGCATTTATAGAAATGACATTGTGGACCCATTATCAATTCATATAAATGGAATAGCAGCGATGAGTCAATTTGCAGGTGGTGGCGGAGAAAAGTTTTGCTGATGTCCAAAATGACAGAAGTTGTAATATCAGCTGCGTCACATTGATCGACAACTTGACAGTTTTTGCTTTCTGTACTCATTCCTCCTGAGAGAGCCCTTCATGGTGTGCCTCCAGTGAAAGACAAGTGCTAAAAGGACGTGGGACAATCCCTACTTGATTTGATTAATAAAGACTGTAGAAACTTCATGTTAACTTCACAATACTTCACAAAATGAGTACAGTGGATTTTGTCCCTAATTTCTTCCAGAAAAAGCACATTAGGATGGGATTTCTTAAGAAAAAGGAGGAATGATTACGGCAAGCTATAACGGTTCCAATGCAGATGCTGGCATCTTAGTATTATTCAAGACGCGATAGAAAAAAATTATATAACCATGCTCTGGCAAGGTTTCCTTATTGTTATTTTCCATTGGCTAAAGACAGCCGATGGCAGGCACTGCATGACCTGCAAGCCACCTATTTTGTTAGAATGTTCTTATGAAGTTCAGTTTGACATTTTGTGTTGTTTCTTTGACTGGCACCTCGTCCAAGGCTGGTTGGTGAGCCATTACAAGAAATGGAAATCGGGGGTTGAAAGTAGCAAAATGCATTAGTCAGCATATGAAATGTGAATTATCCCAACAACTGGTGGACGAATTGCTATGCAATTTTGTGCAGGTATTGAAGGTCCCCACAGGATGAATCCTGACTTTTTATTTTCCCCTCTGACTTTACCTCTAACATCTTTAGTTTCTTGAATGTAATCTTGACATCTATTGGAAGGATCACCATGAAATTTCCAAAAGGTATTCAAGATCCACAGAAAAGTGGAGTTGTTAATGAATTAATTTGTTAATGAATTCTCATTTCTTCGCTGATCGCATGAATTTGCATCGAACAATATCATCAAGTCAAAACTTTGTCCACTACATTGATTTATGGCAAAACTAATGCTGTTCTAATCAGGCTTAGCTGTTCTTTGTCTTTAGTGTTAATTAAAAATGTTGACATGCCAAACTAAGATAGAGCTACCCATTTAACATCGCCAGCATTGTCACTGTGAGCCTGTTAACATTTATTCCAAAGTACCACTGTGCCTAAAAACAGTAGCAAAAACCACGAGATGCGGAATTAAGCATAGTCAGCTGCCGCATATGGGCCTTCTGTCTGTGTGTATGGAGGAGAATTGTTAAGGTCCACTTAAAGCAATGCAAACAGTGCCTCATGGTTACATGAGGAGAAACAGCCTCATATCTAAGGCGAGGAACCAACAGTTGTGGAGAGCTGGCCTCAGGTGCTCTGACCTCCATCTAGTTAGTAACACACCAGGAGCCTATTAGGAGGACAGAGACATACAACAACAAGGCCAAAACAGACAAGAGCCCGAGTAACATCACTAGGATGTCATCTCTCTCTCCTCTCAGTGTAAAGTAGAACAGGCAACAGCTCCTCACATGACACTAAATATGGGTAAAGAAAATGACAGGCTGAATAAATGAACAAAGTTAAACATGAAACCACCTACAGGATCACCTTGACACCTCAAAGGAAATGCCTCCTGCACAACACCTTCAATATGCTCAATGGCTCATTTATGTTTTATGGCATTGTTTTGGTGTCGGTGTATGTATGTGTACAAAGGAGTGAGAAAAACTTGTGAGTACAAAGACACAGCAGGAGTTCTATAATGGCCAGAGGGCTTGTTTGGACTCATCATTCATATTCTTCCACAAGCCCTGACCCCTGATCTTGCCTTTCACCCACTTCTCCTCGCGACAGAGAGAGAGAGAGATCACCAGCTATCCTCTATTGCTGTACAGCAACCTTCAAATATTTATTTCTTTTTTTTTTTTCAAATCACCAGCTTTCCTTCTCGCCTGTCTTATTCTGTTTTCTCCTCTCGCTTTATACTTCCCCTCCACGACAACTTCATCTGTCTATCAAAACTCTGTAAATCCATCTGAGTTCCAGAGGGGAGAAAATACAGCAAGGACGTGCACTGCTGTTCGGATCCACGGCAAATACTCATAGTCATTTTGCTCGGGAAATGATGTTCAAATTGTAGAACATCATTCCTAAAATACCTCCTTCTGACTTCATTCGAGCTGAGATGAGAGATCTGGCATTAAGCCATTAATGTGGATCTTAGAGCCAGATGTAAAAAAAAAAAAAAGTGTAATAGTACTGCAAAGGAGTCATTAAGCTTTCAAAATGACTCAGAACTGTTTGTTATACAGCAATATCCATTTAAAGAGCAACCTCACGACAAGCTAAACTTGAACACACCCCCCCTCCACAAATGAAAAAAATATATTCAAACCACCCTCAATCTTTCACATTACTTCTCCAATGTTCCTCTGTCATTTCAGCTAATAAAACGCCGGTTCAACGGTCACATAGAATTCATAGAACCATGGCTACATACGGTATGTAATACTCTTTTTAATGGCTATACCGGCTGGTAATGGCCAACAACAAACACTGTAACACTGATCCACAGTAGTAGAGGTGGTATTTCTACTACTACTGGTTATACAAGAACAAGTAACACTGCAAAAGCCCCGAGTGTATTAGATTGAGCAGATTTGTGTTGTATTTCTCATGAATTCACCTTTTGAGCTTTTATAAGAGGACAAATATGGTATTTCCTCTTTCAAAACATCACATAAGTGTCAGAGTAGCAAACTGATTGATACATCTGAAAAACGTGGGTACAACAAAATGTTTGTTTAAGACAGGAATAAGAAAATATAGTTTAAAAAATATATATGTGTTACTGAAAGGCTGTTGTTCCCCTGGTCTGTTGTTGCTCTTTTATTAATATTGCTCATTTGTTTGCTGGCAGCCTAATATAGTTTTTGAACTTTGCCAAGTCAGCTTTAACACTAATGCAGTCAGCAGCACAGGTATTTTGCTCGGATTATAGCTGACTGTTTTGTTTTGTTCTTTGCATTTTGCGGCATATTTCAACTATTATTATTATTTCTGCATAGCAAAAACAGCTGCGGTGCAAACGTGGTCTTCTTTATCACAAAACTATATGAGACTAAACATGATGATAGAAGTGCAAAATTGCAAAACAGGGCTTTGAAATCATTTCATTACTCTGTTTTTAAACTGTGAAATCTGAGATATCATTTACTGTAAGGACGTTAAGGCATATCCATTAAACAGATATGCACTCTGCTATTCACACATACGTAATATGCATCTGTGCAGATAAGCTGCGCAGGTGTTCTAAAGGGCAAACAAACACAGCAGTCTTTGTTTTTGTCACCTAACGGCCAGTCTTCCTCTCTCTCTCTCTCATGCCAACATGCCAAATGCCTTGTCTGCCCATCCATCATGCAGGGAGGCAAATGATTGGCCGCCTTGGACTTCTCCTCACAACAACAGTCTCTGCATGGTAACTGTTACTGAGGAGAGAAAATTACCAAACCCACAAGATACATCCTGCTAAAAATAGCTGCCATCAAAAAATCCCTGCTGCTTGTTACACCCCGTGTGTGTGTACGTTTGACTGCATGTGTGAGTGTGAACGGGGCAGGGAGAAAGACAGAAAAATAGAGAGATACAGTGAGAGAGGTAATAAATGACAGTGGAAATGATTGACTGACGCTCTAAATAGCTGACTGATTGTATGATTGATTAACTTACCACCTCCTGTCTTCACTAAGTAAGTAGCGTAAATCAGCACTGTGGCGAGGAGCAACACTTTAAAAGACTCTGCTTTTCTTGGCCTTTGGGTATTTCTGACTATTTCGAAACAGATAAAGTTACAAACACCTTACCTTGACCCAAACACATGATGGCAACATCAAAAATACATAGCTAAAAGTCAAGATGGGAGTGCGTGAATGTGTGTGGGAGAGGGAGAGAGCCAGGGGAACCCAGTGGCCAGACTGTGTCTAGTAGGATGAACTCCTTTGATGTGCTCGTATTTACAGATACAACCCAAGGGCCAATATTGTGTTTAGGTACCTGCAACTATGTTGAGTTGGGAGGAATCCTCAAATACAATATTGCTGTGGACGCTTCCATTTGTGTGTGTGTGTGTGTGTGCGTGCCATCCACGAGCGTACGCGTCTGTGTCCAAACTCAACAGCCCGGCTTTAAGCTTTTCTTCTTTTAGTTGCTTTCAGTAGCAGATACTGTAGGTATTAGGCTCCAAAAGCCGGTTTACTGTTGTAGAAAATAACTTAGCCATCCAGCTTTGAAGGCCAAAATTATAGAATTGGAAGACGTGCTTTCATCTAAATTGTTATTTTAGCACGTCATGTTATGTTGATAATCAGCATTTTGGATCACAGCTATAGTTTGCCGCATTGCAGAGTGGCCTGATGAAGATAAACCAATGGGGGAAAAATTGACTAGATGTTCGGGGGAATGTGGGAGTGGAATGTAACAATTGCAAATTATTACATCAGTTTGAAGATACAATATTTGAGAGTTCAGCCTCAGTGTCTTCTTTTTTTTTTTTTTTGTGTTGAGGACATACAGGGACAAAACTCCACAGTAACAAACAAGTATAAAAAAAAAAAATCTGAACTCAAACACACACACACACACACAACAGGTTGAGGCAAATGAGCGTTTTTTTTAGGATGGAGTTGTTTTCCCTATTTTTCTGCAGTTAGGTCCATGGTGTCCAATTGTCCTGCTGGAATGGATGAATCTTTCACAGTCCAGGTAAGACGTGAAAACTTAATCAGAAAAAACCCTGCCAATAAAATAGGCCTCTTCAAATGATGTATGTCATACTAACAATTCCCTACTCCACTCTCCTTCCGTGCGCAAACACAGTCAAGCAAACACATTTTGTCAGCACAATATCAATACATATTGGCATGCTGCTGTTGTGTCCTGCCATCCTCGCTATATTCCCTCCTCTCAGAAAAACTGCAGCATATTCTGCCAGCTGGAAGCCTTAGTGATTATTTAACTGCTCTGGGCTTAGCTTGGCAGCCCGCGAAGGGAGGATGAGGGAGGAGAGGAGACGAAAGGGGGAGGAGAAGAGAGGAATTAGCAAGGGGAGAACGTGTGTGTGTGTGTGTGTGTGTGTGTGTGTGTCTGTCTAAGTTTTCATGGATTTTTGTGCATTGTGTGTGTGCGTGTGCATATGTTTGTGGATGCTCTAAAAGCATTAATGTGCGAAAATTCACTAAGAGCATCCCTGAGCCGATTTTAGAGTGTCAGATCCGCTTCCCGTCCGTGTGCATGCAAGTTCTCCTTCAATTGGGAATGCTGTGACACTGAATCCGGCTATATGGATCAGTCCCTTACATGCTGGATTTTTTTCTTTTTTTTTTCACCACCAGCTCCCAAGCACCCTTTCCCCCTCCCCTCTAGTTCACACTTCCTGAAGGATAATACCGCAAATAATTAGCGGAGATGTTGTTGTACTGGAGAAAGAGACTAGGCCAAGGAAACACGAACGAATCCTCTCAATATGCTGAGAATAGCAACAATTGAATTCTTCCAATGCTAGAATAACATATCATAATCCAGTAATTGATATCCAATTTTGGGGTGCTGTATACACTATTGATGCATTATTGCTCCACCGCCATGAAGAATTCTTCAGATGATTTTTCAGTGATTAGCATGGTGTATTGATCCAAAAATATGTTGCTAAAGCAAATACATAAAACGATTCAAAGTAAATCATTAGTGTAGTGAAAACATAAAACAGTAATAAAATAGTCACTGATAAATAAAATAAGAAATAGATCCAATAAGAGAGAGAAAGAATAAATCTGTGCAGTATACAAATATAGAAAGAAGTCCTAAATGTGAAAACATTTAATGACAAACAGTTATTCTCCTGCTGGTTTTGCTACATGAAAAACTACATCATGAAGAGACTTAATTATTTTTGCTCTTGAAAGGGAAGGAATTTCAAATGCAAATGGGTAAAATATTATTCTAAGTTTTTCATATGTAGTGCATTCGAAATGAAAATGGACTTCTGTTGCCACGCGGCACAAAATTGTTTTTCTTTGTCAAACCATAATTTTCCGTGGTTGCCCATATTTGCAGACTGGAGGTTTCTGGAGGAGGTTTGGAGTGTAAGGAGTGCCTAGATTACTAGTTTTAGTTACTCAACAAAAACTTGAGCAAGATTTACAGCATCATCACCATTATCAGCAGTGGTGGAGGAAGTATACAGATCTTTTACTTAAGTAAAAGTACAAAAAACTACTCCGTTACACACAAGAACATCCTGTATTTAAAAATCATATTCATGGAAAAGTAAAAGTAGCGGCATTAAAATATACCTGAGTTCAAAAAGTAAAAGCACGCATTTTGCAAAATGACCCATTTCAGAAAAAAAGATATGGCTCATAATAATGGATTATAATTAATGATTCATTAAAGTAGCATGGCAAGGAAATGCTTAAGTACAGTACAAGTACCTCAAAACTACTGTACTGTACTTGAGTAAATGTACTTAGTTACCTTCCACCAGTGGGTGTCAGCAGTAATGCAGGTGTTGTACTGGGCCTCTGTCTAGCAAAGGGAGCTGAGCCTTAAAGCAAAGCTCTTGATCTACCAGTTGATCTACATTCCAACCCTCACCTATGGCCATGAGCTTTGGGTGGTGACAGAGAATGAAATAATGACATCATGGATACAACTGGCCAAAATCAGTTTCCAGAAGGGGGGCTGGGCTGACCCTCAGAGACAGGGCACGGGGCTCAGACAGTAGAGCCTTTGCTCCTGTTTCCTGAATGGAGCCAATTGAGGTGGTTCCGGCATCTGATCAGGGTGCCTTCTGGGCATCTTCCTTTGTTGGGTTTCTGTCCAACTGGTAGGAGACCTCAGGGCAGAACCACAACACGCTGGAGAGATTATAGATCTCAGCTGGCGTAGGACTGACGTAGGATCCCCAGGAGAAGCTGGAAAATGCTTCTGGGGAAAGGGACATCTGGACCTTCTGCTTCCACTGTGACCCAGACCCAACTGTAAATGAAAGAATGGGTGGACATTACTAGTCTGCACGCTAACAGTTACCAGTATTGTGGCAAATGTTGTAAATACATATCTCATATCATGTCTGAAAAAGAACAATCAACTTACAATACTTGTGCTTTCTTTTTCTTTAAAGGTCATTTTCCTTCAAATCTGTTTATAACACTTACTTAATGAAGCACAATATAAATATACAGACGAGTCACACTGCAGAATTAAAAAAAAGAAGAGAAAGCAATATTCTGCAAATAAAATGTTAGTAAATTATAGCCTTGTACCACCAGGAATATATGTGTGTGTGTGTGGGTTTAGCCATACTTATGAGGACTGTGTCTACACATCTCTTTGTTCTCGTGAGGGTATTTTGGAATGTGAGGAGTTTGTTCTGGCCAGTCCTCACAGTGACCAGTCATAACTGATTTTAGGGTTAGTGGTTGAGATGGTGAGCCTCAAAGGAATGACCAGCTCCATACTGTGTCCTCAAAAGTAACAAAAACCACTGTGTGTGTGTGTGTGTGTGTGTGTGTGTTTATTTTTCTATGCATGGGTGTGTACGCCTGTGTCTGAAGACACAAAACAGTAAATAGAACATTTTAACCTCAGAGGGACTGTCTGTAAGTACCTTCTTGCTGATTCAGGGCCACTGTGTAAAGATGCTGTTTTCTTTGTGGTTGTGTGTGTGCATGTGTGTGTGTGTGTGTCGAAGAGTGTTCACACTTTGTGTGTATTGCGTCAGAAAAGCCTCTACAGAGCTCGGTCTTTGAACTCTGCAGCTCAGGCTGCATTTGTGACACACATGCATGCATTTGTCTGTGTGTGTGTGTGTGCACACATGGGGGTGTATTTAAGGCAGCAACTATTCCTCTGACGCATAAACACATGTGTTTATGCCTCAGTGAAGCATTTAACAAACTACATAGGAAAATGTGACTTTGCTGAATCAACAATGTACAAAAAAATGGAAAAAATCCAAGTCCCATATCTCTCTCTCTCTCTCTTTTTTTTCTTCCTGCCATTATTATCCAAATGCTCAAAGGCCCCATTCATATTCAAAATCACTCACAATTGAATTTTCCTCACCATTTATTTAAATAATGTACAGCCATGATTACTGTGCTATTTTACAATATAATGACCTCCTCTCGAAGGTCAACGGTCACCATTATAATTTTATATCATGTAACCATGAGTGTCTTGTATATACAGATCACATACTGATGACCACATTATAGGATATACCGATAACATTATTATACAATCCATTACTGGACTTTATGACCCTAGCCACTATTAAAACTAAGTAGCAGTATGAGCAGCAAAAAAGGGACAAGCAGTTAGTTCTACCATGAAGTCGGTTCCTGCAGACAGACAGGCACGCAGATGGAAAGTTAGACACTCATACAAGAAAAGAGAGATGAATGCAACACTTCATTTAAATCAGGGGCTTGGATTTGAATCCTTTCCGCATGGTCCATTATTTTTTCTCCCTCGCTTCTAGCTTTTTAATGAGTGTCTTCATTCTGCATGTTACTGTCTGAAGCTGTGCTCAGAGCGACAGATATCTCTACACTCCAGTACACATTATAGAGTCAACGCCCTCTGTCCTCATTCTCTCTCGTTCCTCACTTTCTCAGACAGTTGCAGAGTCCATGTCCGTCCAATTTGTGCACCACTTTAAGTGATACGTTCCCGCCTCTCTCCAGTGTTCAATATTTCCCTCTCAGCAAGGCCGTCTACTCCTCTCTTCTGACGCCCACTCCACCTTCTCTCATGTCTCCTCTCCGTCTATACTTTTCATCTTAATTTTAGCCTTCTCCCTATCTGCTCTTAGTCCTTTGTGGCTACATTCTTACTACTCAGTGTAGTCATATTATGAGTGCCTGCAAGTTTGCATAAAATTTGACGCCGTGTGTATTTCTCAAATTTTCTTCAAACAGAGGTTCTTAAGGCAGGGAAACACTGACTGCTCTCTAGTAAGGATGTCATGGTTAGGTCTTTTCTTTCTTGATTGCAATCCAAACCATTATGATTGTTGTTTTTTTTACTCTGCAGTCATGTATAAATGTCTTTGGAAGATCAGGAGAAAAAGGAAGCCAGACTGAAATGAGATGTAAAACTGTGTTGTCAGACGAATCTGCCAAAAGAAAACACACATGGCAAAGCAAATAAGATCAGAATGAACAAATGTGGCAAAAAATGAATGGTAAATGGACTTGTACTTGTACAGAGTCTTCTTCGACCACTCAAAGTGTTTAAAGCTACACAGGACTAGATAGAATATCCATAGGGTTTTCTTGTCTCCAAACACTCTTCTACCCAAAGAGAATTATCATGCAACCCTTGTGTTTCCCTTAGCTCTATGGAGCATTTTAGCCCCTTTCAGCCCGTTGTTCTGATTTTAAAACTTTACAGATTTGGCTCACCTTCATCAGCAGCAACGGCAGCAGCAGCAGCCAGCTTTATACAGCGAATACATTCTAAAAACCAACTTGTATCTGTCTAGCACCAAACAGCAAACACCAAGTATGTTGACTGAACCGAGTGGAACATTTCACGGACAATAAGCTGGATATTTCCTACCTGGACTGGTGGAGACCAAAACAGAGCCAATAAGATAGTTAATATTGAACTTGTCCTGGCAGGGATCTTAATGTTGCAGCTGGATGTGTAAATAAGCGACTGTTTTTGCTATTTTAACTTAAAAGGTGATAATGTATCACTGTTGCATTTACAACTTGTTTCCGCTGCCAATAAGTGAACAAAAAAATCAGCTGAATTAGGTTTAAAGCTTATTTAGTTTTTCGGCCACAAAGGGGCCTAAATTAGACCTTGCATTTTCCTCTCTTTTGTTTTCTTTCATTGTGTCCTCCTGCTGCCCTTATTCTTCCTCTCTAATTGTTTATTAGTCAGAGTCTGGGGCCTCAGGGTCAGTTTGGGCTGCCTGTTCTTCCACTCTTTATTTCCTGCTCTCTTGCCTGCCCCCACCTGTCATTCCCTGTTTTTAATCTCTCTCCAGTTGGTCATTTCCGTCTTCACTTCCTGTCCGCCTCATTCGACCCACATGTCTTCCACTTGCCATTATTACACATAGATCTTGGATCACCGTGTTATCATGATTATCAGGATATTCTCTCTTTGTCTCCATGTCTGTCTCTCTTCCTGTCTTGCCGAACTCCTTCACCTACCCACGATCCTAATTTGTTTCCTCACTAAATTTGTGCCCCCCTCCCCACACTCTACACACACACTCTTACATGCACACACATTTTTCTCTGTTGTGTCGATTAGTCAAAGTTAAAGGCCCAGAGTCTCTGGCTGATGGACACATTTGTCAGCTCAGCAATCTGCTGCTGTGCCAGAAGGAGCACACACATACCCGAATCCATGCACGCACACACAGCCATGCACGCACACTGACAAAGATGCACACACACAGACACAACCGACACACACAAATCTGCACTTATGTCGAACAGGAACCCACCATAACTAATGCCTCAGGTAACCTACTTTTGTTAGCTATCACTGATTTGTGAATCATATGATTACTCACGCAAGCATGAGCACACACGTAAGACCACACACACCCACACATACTCACACAAACACAGGATAAAGATCAATATACAGTGGGCCTGGAAGTGACTCCAGACACAGAGGGTTTTATCTCTGAAGTCTTGTCCCAAAACTATCATCTTGATGAAAAATGTTTCTCTAGCTGCTGTCTGACAAAGGAGGTAAAATGTCTGTCAAACATCATCACAGCTATTAGTGTTCTGAGCTAAAACATTAAAACATTCTTTCTAAAAGACATAAAAGATGAAAGAGTATTTGCATAGTCTCTGTGTTTTGAGGTAGGGGGAAATCCGCTCTAAAACACAGGATGGTAGAAATTCTATTAGATATTTGTTGATGGCGCACACTCAGTGATCAGATAAAGCAGTTCTCCATTTGAGCCACTGATTATAAAGCAAAATTCATTGTAGATTCAGGAGCTTAATTTTTAACCTACATACCACTGGAGTGAGCAACGATTCAATTCATTTCAAAATACTTTATTTATCACTCAAGGTGAAATTCAAGGCATGCAAGCCCGTAAAAATGCTAAAAACGATAAATGGTCTGTATTTGTATGGCGTCTTTCTAGTCATTTTGATTACTCAAAGCACTGTTTTCATTACATCCTCTTTCACACATCATTCATACAGGAGGAATTTAAGCTGAAGAAGACTATTCTTTCACTCACATCCACACACTGAGGCTATGCTTCAGGAGCATACCACCGACTTTTCAATTGACGGGTGACTTACTCTGCCTCATAAAAAATACACATAAACAATTCATTTACACCACTTAAAAGACCACTTAACACAACAAATATGACAAATTGAGCGAACAACATAAAACAACAGCTTGTTTGCTCCTGCAGGACGCAGGTCACCACACGAGCAGTGTCTCTGAACCTTATGAAGTATGAAGTGTGTTCTCCAAAACCAACATTTCTACATGTTTTAACAGTGTTGTTATTTCATAATGACGCTTTTATGTCACATCACACTTTACTTCATAATTTTTCTTAACTTAAGGCTACACACACTAGCTGACTAAGTAATACTACCAATAATAATACATTTAATTTACAGAGCGCTTATCTTGAAACTCAAATACTGTGAGATTGCAGGAAGGAGTGCGGTGGTGGAGAAGGTCGTGAGGTAGGACAGGGCCTGGTTATGGAGAGCTTTGTGAGCGGAGAGAATTTGATCTGTTTTAGGATGTGGAGCCTGTGGAGGTTCTGGAGGTCAGGGGTGATATGGTCTTTGGAGTGGGTGCAGAGTTTTGGATGTACTGGAGTTTATTTAGTAATTTGGATGATGTGCCTTAAAGAATGCTGTTGCAGTAGCTGCTTCTAGCTAGGTTGGGTCAGTTATCACTCAGAAGTGCAGAGCTAGCGTTAATGGCAGCAGGTAGCTGGTTAATTCATGTAACTTAGCAGCCAGCAAAAGCCAACAGGAGCTACGCCTGAAGCAAATTATGATGAACATTACAAGTATGTGCCAGGTGATCAATCATGAGCTTGACTGCAAAATAATGGAGTGTTATTCATTTTTACTGTCCTGATCAATTTGTGTTTGGTAAGTGAAAATGTGTGAGCAATTACCTATTTGTAACTCAGTGAAAGTAATATTTTCAGACTTTATAAATGACTCATGAGTGGTGGCCTGAAAGGACTGGTGACACGTCTGTCATTAAAAGTGATATCACAAAGTAAGTCTCACGTAATGAAAAGTGACCATATGTGTATGAAATTTCAAGGGATGTGAAATGAAATGAAATGAAATGACAGTGACATTTGTAAAGAAAATATTGAATTTGGTTGTAATACATTTTTACATTATATCAGATTGTGTTCATATCACTATTTACAGTGTCTTTTTTTTATCTATCCAATATTGAGCACTTTGCAGCTCTTCATCAACAGAATAATGCTGCTGGTCCCACCATTTCCCTCTGATGGTAAATGTGTACCATTTGGAGCAGTGCAAAGCTAGGGAAAGTCTGGCAACAAGTCAGTGGCGGCACAGTATACTTATTATACATTATGCTTTCACATACCTCCTCACTTCTGCAACATTTGAGAAAAAAAATCTGCTGCAGCAGCTACTGCAGAAGCAGTGATTAACAGAAGCAAGATGGAAGACTTTTTGATGGCTACCACCGTGTGTTGATACACCCACGATATCTCTCAGGAGTCTACATTCGCAATGCAGTTGACTAGTTAAAATAACACACAAGAAACAAGAAACAAGCATCCTCCAGCTGTTTCCTATTGACGAGCTTCTTCATCGTTTCTCGTGGAAGTCAGTTGGGGGAAGAGATGATGTGGAATAGTAAAATAAAGTGCAAAAAAAGAAGGGAAGTGGAAAATCAAACACCCTGGCTGTCGGTGATGAACACTGCTGTGGTTGTTCTTCTCCTCCAGTCCATCCCAAGAGGAGTGGGGGGGGGGGTGAGAAGCGCAGAGGAGGAAGAGGAGGTTTGTCTGAATCAACATGTTTTTTAAGAGGGATGTGAGAAACTGGGACAGTGGTGGCATCGCTGATGTCCCTGGGCTCAGTGCGCTCCAAACACAGGACACACACACATACAGAAATGCAAGCGCGAACAAACACACATTTACACACGAAGAGATTCTCATGCCCTTGGGGAGCCCCCGTTTCAAAGTGCTTTCAAATGGTGCTGTGCCAAATCTCCATACATTATAGTCAGAATTATATAAAACGGCAGGATTTGCATAAATGTAGTCACATAGGGACCAAACACAGCGGAGAGAATATTCAAGTGGCTTGACTTGTTAGTTCCACACACACCTAGACTCATACACACAGAAACACTTGTAGAACACTGTTAATTACATATTCAGTCACACACTGTGACCTCGACAGAGACAGACCTCGATCCTATAGGCACGATTCGAAGGAAAATGATATGATACCATAACTGACACTCAAACCTGACACATAAAATAATTTGACTGGCATCTGAGCGTTGGGAGAGTGATTCCAGGACTAATGCCTGATTACATTAGATATGCAAATGAGGCCCAGCTGGAGCCAATCCCCACCACACCTGTGAGTCCTTAAGGTCCTGCAGTGACGAACAGAGAGGTGCGATTTTAATGATGTGCTCCGACATTTTAACTTGAAAAAATGTAGAGTTTGATACATGTTTTGAAAAAAAAAAAAAAAAAAAATTCTAGTTCATTCTGGTAAGTGATGTCCCCTTTGCATTTTGGGCACACTGCTCCAAAATGGGCATATACTTAACATAGTGTGTATGAATAAGCTCCACTATAGTTGGAAACATGGTGCACAAATTTAGTCAGTTAGTGAAGGTAAAGGGTTAGTCAGCTGCTGCCATTTGAAAGAATTTTTCCATGCAGAGTTTAATCAGATATATCTCCAAATATAGGCAGAGGATTTACTCTGGAGAGAGAAAAAGGGCAGTTATCATTAGTGATCATCGGTTTTACACTGTTAGTTCCTGCCTCCAACTACAGTATGCTATGTATCCTAATAACTACAGTAGAACCAAGGACAGCCATTGTTGTTGCTGGGCCTTTGTTATGTACCATCATGTCCTCCTTGGCTTGTTTGTTGTAAATGTGCTGTTGCTGTGAACTTCTCTCTTTTTAACGGAAAAACTGTGCTGAAAAATGACATTTGGCTTTCAAGGTGTTAAGCACTAAACACTATACATTTATTTTTTCAAATTTTTTGGGAGAAAATTGAATAATGACTCTAGTATTGCTCAAAAGCTTTTAATATGAAACACAGAAAATGTGTTTGCATTACCAGAGCCAGGAAATCAACTCAGCAAGTGGAAGAAAATCAGAGAGGGCTCCCTATCAATTTATTGTAAAATGATATTTATAAAGCATCTAAAGGCCTGGTTTTCTCTTCTCTTGAAGGTAACCTAAAAAAGCTATAGTTTCAGTTGCACACATCATTCAGGTCTAGCCAACATGTTAAATACATGTCCATCCCCAAGAAATATTTACAAAGAGGGTTCGGAAATATTCGGATATTCGAAATCCTGTATTGAGCATCCATGTTTGCTAGCTTGCAGTCTTCCTCTCTGCCATTGTCTGTGCTTTACTATGCTTCCTTGCATGTGACCACCACCGTGATCTTTGTAGTGGACATCGAGTCAATCTTTCCCACAAAAAGTACATTACAAAGCACATTTGCTCATGATAAAACAATGCATTTCATTTGAATTCATTCTCATTTGATGAATTTTGAAAACAAACATCTTATCACCCTAATCGACTGACATCTCAACGTCTCTCTCTTTCTCAATTCTCAACATCCTTGTAAAAAAATAAAAACAATATATCTGTATATATTTGATTACTTGAATACCTTTTTAAAACATGTTTTTTTACATTCCCCCCATTTTGAAAAGCCAATCTCGGTGAAATGCTCCACAATGTCTGAGGTTTGCAGATGGAATGTAAGTCATCAATTATTGACTAGTTGCTCTTGTCTTATTACTTTATTAAAACTGATATGTTGATATGATATGATAAACCGATATTCATATAATTTTATTCTACATGAAATACTTGCCTGTCAATACAGATCTCGAGGATAGCGGTTTGAGTGGTAGTACATGTAACAACATGACACATTCATTCAACAGCATGAATAACTTAATTTAATGAGAATTTGGATTTGTGTTCAGAATCAACCAATGCGCGTCATGAATTATGTAGATCCATGCTGAAGAGGAAATGGTGTTGGTCCTTTTCTGTTTCACTTTGTGCACTGTGTAGGCCTGCATCCCCACATACAATCATATCATCAGCTTGACACCAGCCAGGCTTGAAATGGAGCCCGTTTTCCTTGCTCTCCTCTATTCTTTTAGATGAGTTGCATGGGTCTGCTTATAGTCAGTGTGAAATGAGCTGAGCAAAAGTGGTTTTGCTAGGGTACTTTTGCCTGAGCCGCAGAGAGGAAAATGAATGGCTGGGTGTTTTACTTGGCTGACTGGAGATAGAAATACTGTTTGAACATGGAAACGAAGAGTTGTATTCAGACAAATGTGCATATGTATGCACCTGTGTATTTGAAGTGAATGTATGATGATAGCAAATAATGTGCAACCACGTCCATGTCTCTCCTGCTCTCTTACACTTTGTCTATACTTGTTATGCAGTGACAGCGATACATCAGCAGCACAACAGCAAAGGGCTTCGGGTCCTCACTGACTCCACTTGATCTGTTCAGCCACAGTAAGCATTTCGCAAAGCTTGCAAGCAATACACAGTCGTGTACGTGTGCGCATCAAGCCCCCAGGAAGCGCGATGGCTTTGATGCCAATTTGATGTAGAGGCCAAAGCACATAATTACAACATTCAATCCCAGATAGCACATATACTTTTTGGCAACGTTTGCCTGAGATAGTACATCGGTGTTCTATTTATGATGTCCGACAAGCATTGGCGGGCTTTTGGTCGGCCGGTTATACTCTGCACCCAGGTCCCCAGGAAGTGCAGCACGCTTTGAAGCCAGTTTTACATAGCAGCCAAGCCATAACTACAATAATGGCACCCGTCACATGACGCCATTGGGCTCAAAAATACTTTTTTCCATAGACTTACATTGTGTTTGAGAGTCACTAACCCTGCAACATGTCTTGTTTAACCATCAGCACTTAATCCATTTGATCTGATAACATTTGGACAGTCTAGAAGAGCCACATGTCATGTCCCGTAAATGATGTTAAGTTGATTGTCTCGTGTCTATGTTGTCTCGTGACGTCCTGTTTTACTCTGTAGTTTATGTTTCTCTCTTGTTTGTTAGCTTCACTCACTGCCTTTGTGTGATTGTCCACCTGTGTTCACTTACCTTGTGTGTGTGTATATATAGTCCATGTCTCCCTTTGTCTCGTCCTTTGTGTCACAGAGCCAGCATTTAGTTAATTCAAGTGAAGTCAAGTGTCTGTGCTATTTTTTTCTTTTCTTTTTTTGGAAGAGCTTTGGGCCATATTTTCCTTTGTACTTTGTGCTTCTTAGATTCTTGTGTTTCAGTTAAATATTTCCTCTTTAAGAGGGATTTTTGTTATTCATGTTTTCTCCTCACAAGAGTGATTTTCTGTTGTGCTTTTCTAACGAGTATTAAGTACTTTTTGAACTCCTTTGTGTTGAGTCAAGCATTTGGGTTTGTGCCTCAGAGTCTGGTCATGACACCACATGATTAAATCACTTGATCTCCATTCAAGTTAGCAGAGGGCTAACTGGAAGTTTGCCAGTCTGGCTGGCATGGGTTAGATCTGGGTAATTTTATACCCTTTGGCTTCATGGGCCACCAAGCAACTCTCATAGAAATGAATGGAGCCCCACCTCCAACCAATTACCCAGTTCTCTTTATACTTCCATGTTTCCATCACCTTCTTAGTTTAAATGGTAAATGCTCTGTATTTGTACAGCTCCTTTGTAGTCATTTCGACCAGCGCTTTTACATCACATCCTCATTCACCCATTCACACATCATTGATTCGGGAGGAATCTAAGTTGGAGGAGACTATTCTTTCACACACTGAAGCTGCTTCAGGAGCAAGGTGGGGTTCAGTGTCTTGCCCATGGACACTTCGACATGCAGACTCATAGCTGGGGATCGAGCCTTCGATCCACTCTACCTCTATGGGGACACTTTGTCTGAACACACAGTAAATCTTTAGCAATATAGTGGCTGACCTATGTCTATAGGTCCAGTGCTGTATTGCACTAAATGCTAACGTCAGTATGATAACAGCGTACATGATAACAGCATGATAACAGTACTAACATGGATGCAGGTAAGGCTCACTGCGTTAACTATGATTTTATTGTGTTTGCTATTGAGCTTGCAGATTAGCACTCAATACAAAGTACAGCTGAGGCTGAGTTAGGATAAGTTGCGTCTCTGACAAAGGATTTATCCTCAGGGGAACCACGAATGCCTGTGCATAGTTTTAAGATTATAGATTCTTCAGTCTGGACCAAAAGGGGAGACTGACCTACTGCCATTGTCATCCCATGGCCATAAAAATCTATTTCATCAGTTGCCTCCTCATGGAAAATGCTTCCCTCATACACATGGAAATTAATAAGAAAATTCATCACAGATACTATATTAACATAGGGTCATGTGAGCATGATTATAAAACATATTGCATCCAAATAAAATGCTCTTGCTCAGAGCTATGCCATGTGCTCTCAAAGGTCGCACTGATCTGAGGGGAAGCTTTTAAATGGAAGGTAACAGATGTAAACAAACAGTGTACTGGTCATTCCTTATGGAGAGCTACTTTGATTTATCTGATGAATATTCTGTGGACTGAATGAACCCAGAACGTCTGGCAATTAAAAAATCAGGGGTTTTGTTTGATAAAAAAAAACAAACACATATCCTGCATTACACAGTGGGCTCACATAGCATACGTGGGAACCGACAATGACGACTATAGATGTCCCAGTGAGAGCTCTGGATTATAAAGAAAGAAAATGGGCTGGAACTCCAAACAACGAGCAGATTCTGCTCATCACGAACTGTGTAGTGCTTTTGTCTCTCCTAAACCTGATTAAACAATCAAAACCAAATTCCAGTCAGAATGGGGAGGAAACTATCTGAATTGGCAAAACATTATCTTTGACCTTTGGAAAAAAAACATGGGAACAACTGCTCCAAGCACTAATCCACATACCAGCTATAATTGAATAAGCATTATCAAGAAACTCGTTGCTCTTTACAATAGAGGAAGTGAGCGCATAGTCACCAGCAACCACTTTAAAAAATGCTTTCCCTTTGACCCTGATGAGGTTCTTCTTGGTCATCTACACCATAGCAAGAACTTAATTTCCCATATGTGCTGGCATTCAGCAGATCTGAATTTATGTGTGAGTGTGTGTGTGTGTGTGTGTGTGTTTGTGCGCCGTTATGTGTGTGTTTGGTCAGGGAGGTGATACGGGGGTCAGCCCTGGAGGTCTACAGAGGATGCAGGTGGCAGGGTTTGCCATCTGCTATGCCACCATATTAGAATGGTATCTCACCACCTGCTTGGTCAAGTTCGAAAACACGCATGCACACATGCACACACACACACATCCACACACGGATGTGCACACACAACATTAGCCGGAGGGTAGAGATGAAATATCCTCCTCATCAGTCTTACACTGAAACCTAGAGACCCGGACCTGGAGACCGTGACCATACATCTGACCACATGACCCTGGGATATGGATACCCTCCTGCTCACAAACATAAATGCACGCACGCACACACTCACACATTTTTCCTTATGTCCTTGTTTGTTTGTTTTCCCTCTTCACATCTAGAGCCATGCTGTGGCGTACATGTTCTAAATGTGCTTATTTGAATATCACAGCTTTGAAAATATATAAAAAAATATACAAGCATTTTCCTCTATCTCTCACCACCTCATTCTTGGCCTCTATAGCACACGGATAATAGCGCCATCAAATCTTGACATGTGGGTGCATGTTTGTGGGTGTATGGTTGTGTGCCATCACAATGTCACCGTATTAACCAGATCAGAACTACAATGAGTAAATAGGTCAACTAGAAACCCTTTAGTGCCAATTTAGGGGCTGATGAAAGGGCGTAGGAAGGCATATATCATTATAAACCTTATTAAATGGGCCAGCGTCTGTCCCAGAGGGTGTAGCAATGATGCTGTAAAAATGTTATCGATGTGGTTGTAATATGAGCTACAGTGCTCATTATGCATGTGATGATAAGTAGCCAAGATGCTGACACATTTAGGTGTATTTTATGCTCGGCTCTATTATCAAACAGCACAGTTTGTCTTTAATGGTCCCCTGCGGCCGTTTTGCATTTACCACATCACTGATAAACATGTTTATTGAGGAAAAAGTCTCTTTTTGTTGTACACTGTGTTGGAATTGAATTCAGTGTATGAAAGACATTGACTATTATATGCTGTAGATACATAAGATTACATCCTTGAATACGCTCCAGAAGCAGTTTTGCCATGATGGACTAACTAACACACCTGTTTATCCTTTGACTATCTGTGCAGTGTATCTACTAAAGTTACTGAATAACAGGAAGGTTATGGCAATCAATAAGGTGCATACTGTACTGGGATATTAATAATAAGCAAGTGGACATATTTTGTGAATAAGGGAATGCTTATGAAGCCTTGGTTGTGCTTATGCAATGGAAAAAATATCTAAGAATAAAACTGAGAAATATGTCTCAATGAATTCACAAATGTGAAATGAAGGATGCACATTAATTCCAATCTTAAAGGCTTTTAAAGTAGATTTTCTTTCTTTCATATGATCTTGGTTTAGGGATGGTTTAATGAATGAGTTGTGATGGCATACATACAAAGAGCAAGACTGTTGATCACCAATACTTGAGCCTCTGGGGCTGCTGGTGGGGCTTTACACCTTTTCATCCTATTGCACTTACAAATATATTTACTACATGCTTGTTTTACAACATGTCATACATACACTGATCTTTTTCAACAGATCTGTCTATCTTAGATATATAGGTAGATAGATGTGCTCCAAAAAACATTTTCTCAACAGAGCTTCAGTTTCAGAACTTCTATCGGTTTGCAATTCGTACATAATATATGTTACCCTATTCTCATTAGCTTGCTGTAATCGTTTGTCTGATTCGTACGGGTCATTCTTACAGTGAGTAGGACAAATACAGTCCTGGTTCTGCACAAAAAATACACTCAAGTGTGCTTGAAGTTAACCTACCAAAGTAAAAGCCTTTTTACTCCAATATTGAGGCTTTGTCTTGATCTCCCTCCACTGCAGACTGGCAAAGCTGTCTAGGGAGAAAAAAGGCTGTAACTTAGGAAGATATCCATTGATTTGTCTAACACAGACTGCTAAAGCCTCATATTATCTACAGATGAATTTTGGAATATATGTTTTACACAGAATGAGGATTTTGTGTCCCACCAGTTACATTAACGTCAGAAAGTGATCTCTTCAGCCAATATTAACAGGACAAATGATTACAGGAATATGAGTGTGTTTCACTGTTCATACACACACCCTACGATTGCTTTAACACAGACCTGGAAAAACTGTGAACCTATCCTTTAGCACATCGCCGAAGACTGACCAAGTGTTTTATTTTGCAATCCAACAATCTCATTTTCACAAATAAAACAATGCAATATAGTCTGCTTTACCAATAAATGATATCGCCCATCTTTCCATCAGTCGTGAGCACATCTGACTGTCATGTGAGCTTTCTGTTTCTCTGATTGGATTGCGTCAAAATTATTGCCCCATTGGACCGTATTTAATCACAGTGAGAGGCTGCAGCAGAGTGGTAAGTTTCTCTCTAATAAGGCTATCAGTGAGTTTGTGCTGTGCATGATTGGAAACGATGGTGAAGAACATGTTAATAAAGTCTGGGTTGGAAAATGGCATGCCTGCAGATAAAAAAAAAAAAAAACAGTTAATGATTTTGACAGTTTTTCAGCCATTTTGGGTCACTAACATAATACATGTTTTACTGATGCCTTTTCTGACTGAGGGCTTATATTATCATACCTATATACATTTTTCATCAGTCTAAAAATTCCACACAGACATTTTCAGATACAAGTTGCCAAAAGCATCTCTTCTGACAATAACATTATTGAGGTTTATGGGGCACACTGATATTTTGAGTGTCAGGATTAAAACGTGTTATTTATAGAAAGATGAAGCCGTAGCCGATGGCCATGGGAAAGGAGGGAAACTGGGGTGGGTGATAATTTCAGCTACCGCAGTGAGCCTTTGACAGCAAGGGTGAACTCAGATACTGTATTTATTTTCAACAGTTGTGTTTCAGCCAGGTCCGTGTGGGCTGTGCTGGCTTATGGGCTTCATCTGTTGTTGGCATTGTACAGTGTGACACTGCACATTGTCAGGATGTCAAATATGTAGGGACTTTTATTGGTTATGTGTGGGCTTGTTTATCTATAAAAAAAAATGAGAATCTTATACAATAACATGTAATTATAAGACTTTCTGAGTCTGATTTGTTTGTTTGTGGGACACAAAATCAAAACTCTGTGCTAAAAGAGTCGGGTTGAGTTGAGTGAAACTGCAGAGTTGGCGATAGTTCTTGTCACTACGAGTGACATCTTTTACAATCAATATAGCCATTTGATAAACTGTTAATATTAATATATTGATTAGTGTTTTAATCCTAGGACACTGACCTAACAGTTGGCAACACCATCACTAATGTCAGGTACATTTTATCCGATATAATATACCCGATAAAAAAATACTTCTCATCAAAATATATTAAAGTACAACAATACATGGCATATTGAAGTACTCTTCTTTTATTTTCCCCTATACGACGTTTCATAAAATGAAAAAAAGGTGTCATGGGGAGACCCTATAAAAATTCTCTAAAATTAGTGAAAAATTAAGGAATCCTTAACGAAAAATTCCTCAAAACAAAAAAAAAGAGAAAAGACACACAATGAAAATCACATGACCACTATAGCGTGGGTGAAAATCACCCGACGTTAGTGTTCTAGAGTTAAAGGGTACACATGTAAAAATACAGTGCTTCAGCCCAAATCTCAGTCTTCTCCAGCTTCCTGAGAAAAAAAGAATCACAGTAGTACAGTTGGCCAATGTAGTTTTCAGCAAATGTTACTCTACTACTTACTGGAGTAAATAGTATATTTGTTGTGGACTATTGTCAACCACAAAGAGCAGCAGCAGCCTTGCTCATGGCAATGAGGGAGCATGTGACCCAGCAGCAGCAACAGCGTGGCTCACTGATTTATTTTTAATAGTTTTTGGCAATGATAGAAGTCCGTGGCACAGTACATCATGCTTTGGCTACACAGGATGTGCTTGTTAGAGGGAACAATTGATCGCTAGTTTTACAGTAAGAAAGACCACAAGTTATCCTCTGAATAAGGGTTCAAAACACTCCATACATTACTGCATAAATATTTTTATGTCTACAGTACATACAGCTCTGCCATTTCAATAACAGTTTGCAAATTAGTTTGCTTTGCTGACCTTTGTGTGGCATATTTAGTTTCAAAGGCTGCAACATTTACACACCCTCTAAATCAGTGGGGCATGGATATATCCCATATTTTCATCTCAACAACCCCTTCACATTATATTTTGACCTTAACCTTTGTCTGTGCAGTACATGTCAAAAGAAAGTTTGTTCACTTTGACGCACGTTACTCTCCTCTTGCAATATTCAGAAAGACCCACGCAATGATGTTGCCAAAGCGATATCTCAAAGTTCTTACACAAGACGCAAGTCTGTTATTTATAAGCTGTGCTGTATCTGATTAATCATCATCAGCCAAGTTTTTCTTCAAACACACATATTGGGTAACACACATAACACACACATCGCAATAACACGCTGGTACACACATACAAGATAAGATCGTTCTTGGTGCAGCAGTGGCCTCATGTCTGCTCGGTCAAAATTGATGTCAGAGTGGAGCCCTTTCACCGACCCCTGCCTTAATTGAAAGAAGCCGGTGAACGAGTGGACCGGAAAATTAGTTCTTCTTACTAGCCAGGCACACAGAAGTACAGTCGGAGACACCCATAAACACAAATGCTTTTACACCACACACACGCACACACACACACACACACAAAAACAGCTAAGGATTTCCCTCCCCCTGAGGCAGTGACCAAATCCTGAACTTTTGGAGCGAAGTGATTGACATCATCCTAGTCTAACATCACCTGAGGCACATTTAAAAACTCTGCACCAGCCGATAGTTTATAAAGTTTAATTAGACAGGACCAGGCTAATAGAAAAAATGTCACATACGTCCTCTAGTATACTGATGCAAGTCCAAGGACTGGTTTGTAGTATGTTAAATATGTAACATATTTGTGTTGGACGGTTGGTTCCAATGCATTCTGTTTATGCAGCAACCACAAGTATTTGTGCCTTTAATCCAAACTCCAGTTTGAGTTGTTGCCCCTTTTTGTGTAAGTAATTCTGAACTGATACTGCAGATATTCCAGTTTTTACAAATATTGGTTATATTATTCCATTTTTTTTGTGGAAACAGTGGCTACAAATCAAACCACTTGATTTATTTCCTCAATACACATTGTCCTCATGAGTTTATGGTTTCAATTGCTAGCTTCCAGTTTTCTTAGGAACAGCATGATGTTCGTTTTGCAAATTATGGTCATAAGAATCGTCACTTAATGTATTAGTAAACGTATGTATAGATAGTACTACGGTTTTCAATGCACTACGTTATCATTATTTTTAGCCTGTTTAGTGTCACAGAAATAAACTCTTCTGCAAGTAATGCAGGCTGTATTTAAAAACAAGAAGTAAACGTGGACAGCCTTGGACTGAAAAATAGCACCAGGACTGCCTGAAAAGACGGTTCATGGTTCACCTTTGAGTTCACTCCAACAACTTTGTCCATCACACTGTAGTGTTTAAGTTCATTTCTCTGTCCTTTATTGACTGTTAAGAGGTATGTAGAAAATCATTAACTGAGGTAAAGGTAGTTGAGACTATATAAAAGCCTTATGTCCTTACTCATAACCCTCCCTAACAGTCCCTTTGCATGCAGTCTGAATTAAACGTTTGAATTTCCTACTGTATCATCAGCCATCATTTGCAGCAACTACCCTGACTGTGTTGAAATATCTGTGGGAAACCTCTCTATTGATCTGAAAAGTTAATAAAGGTAATTCCAGTTTACATACAAGCAGGTGAAGTCTGTGGTCCCACATTGTTGCCTTATTTCTTCAGACACTGCTAATCACTGCAGTAATTCATTTAAAACAGATACTTAACCAGCCGCAGCTGCTTTTAAAGTCGTTTGAGTTTGTGTTCATGAAACCAAGTATGAATGAAATAGATGACCACTGCTGCGTTCATACAGATTATACAGTTTATTTACTATGAAAATCTGCTGCTTACGACTAAAGAAAAGCCTCTTTATCTCATGAGAACTAAATGATCCTGGAGCTCTTAGACTCTCACAAGACTTACATTTTTCTGAGCTATTACAGCCCCGCAACCCAAGGAGAACTGACAAGTAAAAGCATAAATCAGTCAAAAACAAAAGATTCTGGCGCAAACAGTGGAACGAGAGAGGCAAAACACACATATGTGTATCACAACGAATGAATCTTCAATCACAACTTTTAAGCCTGAATAAGCATGAATAACAAGTCCTTAAACTGTATTACAGCTGGCCACACTCCATATGATCGATATGATTGAAAGCTACAGAGCTACTAGTTGTTCATTGTTTGCTTTGCAAACAGCTGTTTTCAAAGTTAAGACTGAACTTTCAGTCTCATTACAAAGATGTTTATATGTGATTTAGTGTGAACAGGCTCTGGTTTCTTTTCCTTCTTCAGTGCGATTCACAAAAAAAAAGCAGTTAATTTCAGGTGGGAATGGGATCTGACTTTAGTCCACTTCCCAGAGCCAAGTGAGGTTTGCATAGTAGGATGCAGATGAGTGACAGCTGCTAGCAGCACTCTGGAGAATGAATCAAGTTCTCACCTGAACCTGCAACAAACTAGTTTTCTGATAGCTGATAGGATCCTCTTTTCTGTGTTTAATGTCTCTTTATGTGGTGAATGTCTTCATGAGAAAAGGCAGCAATACATCAGTCAGGCACCAAGTACAAAATAAAGTGGATGTGTTGTTTTGGTAGCATTTTGAAATGCTGGTAATCAACAAGTCCAGTGCTGCGTTCGTTCATACGGCACAAGTCAATCAAATTCATAATCACGTTGGATATAATTATTTCAACATCCCTCAGCGAATGCACTGAGGAGTGAGTGAAGCTTTTACATGTGCTGCTTTCATTTGTGTAATTTTATCAACATGATAAAACGTGGCTTTAATGCCCACAAAGGGATTCTAATTATAAATAGGGATTATAAATACATGCATTTACATGCGATTACTGTTGACTGTGGAAGAAACCTTTTTAGAACTACTCAAATTATATTTTTGTTTTCTGCCTTTCACCCTCTACAATCACTAATCAGAGCTGTTGTAGTCTGCAAAATGTCACAATTTCCCCATGCTGGCCCCCTGCTCCTGGTCTACTTGTACACCGAGCATCTTGTTGCTAAGTGAGAGCTCATTAAACTAAGTCATGATGGGAGGGAAGCTGAGTGAGCTCGTGACAGATCATGTTTTGTGAGATAAAGACTAAATTCTTCTGCTGTTTCTTTTTCAGGTGACTTCATGTGCGCAGATTTGAATATTCGGTATTAAAATCTGAATCTAAGAATCACATTTGGCAGAATTTCTTTTAGAGAAGTTTCATTTGTAGCCAAAATAATACAACAATTCAACTGCAAAGGTAAAAATACCCTCTCCTTCCCTCTCTCTCTCTCTCTCTCTCTCTCTCTCGCTCACACACACACACACCACTTTCGAAGAAGGAGGTGAAAAGCTCTCAGCTGAATTGATTAGTACTAAATGGCTCATACTTGAAATCATCCCAAATTACTGACTGGTTAATGTGCTTGAAACAACTTACTTACCTCATCCTCTCATGCAACACTTGAACACACACACGCTTGAGTGCATCCATTCGCTCATTCATTGCAGCACTTACCTCCACATACACCTGCATATGTCTCTGGCTCTTTCCTTTGATTCACACAACCGCACAGCAAGTGTACAGCAAGTGTATGTGGGTGCCGTCTTTTTTATCCTGCTGGCACACTGCCGCTTAGTTAGTCATTAACGTGATGACATGATTGAGGGAGCACTGAACACAACTCTGCTGCCATGCCTTGACAGTCAACGAATCTAGCATTAACCTTAAAAGAAAATTCAGATTTTTAAACAGTAACCGCTCCTCATTTGCATAGTTTTGGCCATCATTCCAATGGGTTATGATAACATTTAATCAATGCGTTTGCTCAGATCTGAGGACGTGGCAACACTGCCAGTGTATTGCAGGCTGTAACTAAGTGACTTATAATTGTCATTTGAAAAATTTGTCATTGTAAAAATGTGAAAGCACATTACATTATTCACTACAGTGGGTACAGTAGGTTGCACAAGGCAGAAAACCTAATGAACAGTTACTGTTAACTTCATGTTCATTGTGGTCATTCTGCTTAGTTTTGCATATTCATTAATCGTGTTTTGTCATTAACGTCACTTCAGTGGTTTGCATACAGTAATGCCAGTTTGTAAATGGGGCTTTTCTTCGATACAGACAACTCAGCTAAAGCAAACTCCCAACAGCGGGAGGACAGGTTCAGTTTGTTCAAGTCTGCCTTACACTCACAGGGAAACAGTATCTAAACACATGCCGTATTTACACAGAACTGGTTAAGGTCACTGTGCATAGTGGCCGTGAAGCTAACAGGCAGTGTTTTCACAGCATCTGGGTGCACAGAAGCTCCCACAGAGCAGTGTGTGTGTGTGTGTGTGTGTGTGTCCATGTAGGTCCAGGGTATTTTTGTCAGAGCGGCTCTCGTCTCTGAAGCTTAATATTAATTTCCGAATAAGTATAAATGAATATTCATTGACAATTTGCTTAATTCGTGAAGAGGAAGACGGAGGAAGTGGACTGCCTGTTTAACCTCCATTCAGTCTCCACCTGCTCTCTGTGTAAAGATAAAGATATAGTTCATCTCATTATATTTATACATACGTTTCTTTTTCTGAAGTATGTATACAAATGTGATCAATGGTCATAAACAATATGATGACCAGCAGTCATGATCAAGCTGCTGAGGTTCAGATGAAATCATTTTTTAATGAACACAACATTGTCTAATAAGATATACAAAAAAAAACAGTAACAGCAGCTGTGTGGTGAGACTGGCTACACTGGCATTTTAAAATGAGCCTTGACAGAAAATCAACAAAATATATTCAGTTCATCTGTTAAATGAAGGATAAAAAAAAGGATTTATGCTTGTAAAGCATATAACTTGTTGATAAAAAAAACACATTTCCGGTGGACATTTAAACTGGAACAAGTGTACCTCTGGTGTAAAAGGTAGCCACATCAAGTATGTATTTCCAGGTGCAGGTTTATTTTTGGTGTTTTGTCTTAGCAACAAACTTTCATACAAGTGCCAGGAAGTAAAAAAGGAAATACAGTCTGGGGAACTTAGATACCTGCACTTCATTTGGCTCAGACTGCTGAAACCTCATGTTAGCTTCATTGGAACTTTATGGGATCTCTTTGGCGCTGATCCACATTTATTGTGACATGGACAGACAATAAAGCAGAACCTCCATGTCAATAAAACTACGCACCCCAGCTCCTACACAAATTGAATGAATAATAGGCAATGTGGTAATGTAACTTTAAGCTAGAAGTGTTTGTACTCCTGACTTAATCACATCTCTATATTTTCAGATGAACTGTCAGACATTGTGATATTAGGGAAAATAAAATAAAGTCAATAAAGTGAGAAGAAATTCTCATTTGAACCTTACAAGTACACAGTGTACACATACTTTGGTGGATTTCCCATCTCATAACATTTACTTGACTGTCAAGTTATGTTTGCACAGAACCAATACAAGTAGAATCTGCTCCTCATCTCAACAAACACAGGCAGTGCTTCATGGCCTGTATGGACAGGAGAAATGATTACAGCTGCCAATGACTTTTTTAAAGAATGAGCATGTTGGTTTTGTATTAAAATATCTTTAAACCTGCAATAATGGATTTTTTTTTGCTGTCTGATATATCAAAACTTTTTGAGCTGTTGTGGTGAACTGCAAACTTATTCACACATCAGTTGTTGACTAACCTTTGCATTCAATGGTGTTGTATTTTTGGCCACCTGGCTAATGTAAGTCCAGTGTTCACTTTCTTTTAGCTCTGTTTTTGGTCTCTACCATCTATCTATCTAGTTTGTTAGCAGCTAAATGGTCCAGTGTTTTTCACCACCTAGTCACTTGGTGCTTGGTGCTAAGCAGGGAGTTTTTTTTTTTTTTTTCTCAACAAGAGTGGTGAGAGTGAACCATCAGTGGCGGCTAAACAATGAGTCAAATGCCATTATACAGCTTCGCAAATCTGATAGGGAACAGCAGGTTTCATCACTACAGGCGACCCCTTTTCGCCTTGTTTTTGACATTGTCATTTATACATTATCAACAGTATTCATGACAGCCTAACAGTACAAAGAAATGTGACCAAACAGTCACTTTTTATAGTAGCTCACACCTGTTGTCATAACTTGTGGAAGAATTGGAGAAGAACTTGATTTCAGTCTGAAAGCACGTGTTGTACTTGCTCAGTGCAATTGCTTAATTATTTGAAATAATTGTTAAATGTTTTATATGATAATAACTTAACGTAAAAAAAACACTGGCCGCTTCAAAACAAGTCATCATTTCTCATTTTAAAGAATATGTGACTGTACTGATGTGAGCGTCAGATAAACTTGCATTTCAGGGCCCCTTGAACTGCTGACCTCTGTCTGCGTACTGCAGTGTATACGTCTTGTGTGAACATACTTATGAATTTGTGATCCACCTGGGAGATATCGCAGTCAGAGGAAGGGGTGGGTGGGGGTGCTGAAACATGCATCAAAATATGCTTCTGGTGTAAAGCAGCCTGCTGACTCCATGTGTATCTCTACTCTGAGCACGTCCTTTCAAGTGTGCCTTTGAGGGTGTAGCCTGAAGTGCTGTTGCCCACAGAACTCTCGTTCCCACTATGGTGAGTCAAATGAAGCGGATTTGAATTGATTGCCATTCGTTCAAAAGCATCAAAAATTTGCCCACCTCTAGTTTGCAGACCGATAACTGTATAGAGAATAATTAGTTTCCACTCAAATTTTAGTGTTAGTTCAACAAGGATTACTTCTTATGTTTTATTTTGATAGTTTTCGGCTTCCTCCTCATCAAAATGACCAGACTCAACTCTTTTGTCCGCATTTTTTTCAGCTAGATTCACCTTTGTCTTCTTCGTGAAGGGGGAAGGTGGGCTGGAATGTAATTTCCAACTCTTTCTCCAGAAGCTTTCCTTGTTTGTTTTATACAAAGGTCACAGATGTTTGGATGCCTGCTGTGCTGCCCAGCACACTTAATGGGACCTTTACAGTTTTCGCCCCCACAGAGGTAGCTCTGCTTCTGGAGGCCATGCCAAGCGCTCCAAGAGTGTCAAACTGACTGAAAACGAGGATGTTCAGACACATGCACACATTGGATACTTCATACACACACACACACACACACACACACAAATATACACCCACGCACGTGCACACATATTCTTCATCAAACCATTACACCTCCACATCCGCGGCTGGCTCCCCACTGAGATGCCTTCTGTTAAGCAGACAGATTCTACATGTTTACAGCTAATGGATCTCAACTGCCATATATTCACATCCCCTAGAAGAAATAAAATCAGTGTGTCTGTGTGTATCGCTTTGTGTGGGTTTTGTGTACATTTTCATCTATTCATTTCTCCCAGATGAAAAGCGTTGAGCTTGTGTGCCAGTTGCAGCACAGCCATTCGGAAGGCAGCCGACACGAAACTCTGATGGCCTCCCATGGAGGAAAGCTATTAACAGCATGCTAAATGGTCCCAGTGAAGATGCTAACATTAGCTTGATCTCTCACTGCAGTCATCTCAATGAGCAGCACCATTATTTACATACATAGTGATGTACTGGGATGCTGGAAGACTAAATAATTGTTAATGAACATTTATGGCAAGATGCAGGTGCGAATGCTCATTAAAGCGACAGGACTGACAGCTCTTAAAAACAAATTTAACAAGAGAGGCATTTGCACAGGCATACAGTATGCTGCTAAGACTTTGTGTCGGCATGTACATTTACAAAGAGCACTCTAAACATCTCACCATGCCTTGTTCCTCTCTCTGTTTGTGCTCCCAATGTAATGCAGGTCAGCCACTGTTTATCTCCTCTGTTAAGTTCCCACAGTACAACTGTGCTTACAGATTTGTCTGTGGTCTGTGTGGGAAACTGTCTGAACTGTGAGAAAGAAAGAAAGAAAAAAAGAGAAGAATGATAGAATGGGGTTGGAATTAGCAGGAGCAGGAAAAGTGAGCATTTGTATAATGTGCATCAATGTGTTCATGTATTAATGATGTTGCATTTTACAATTAGACACCGTTTCGGACAAGGCTTTACAAATGAGTTAGCCATTTTAAGATAATGTTTGGATTCAGACCTCACCTTATGAAGGCCTTTAAAGCTGCACTAATAGATGCCCTTTAATGGTTCATTTTTCATCTATAGAAGAGTGAGTATAACTTATTATTTGTCAATACAGTCATCACTTACTAGTGTTTCACTTATCACCAGTCATCTTATTTGTTAATCTATCAAAACATTCACTTAGTACTTTTACTGAAATACATCAGTGGCATACTGATTTAGTTCTTTGAATGTTTTTTGAATACCCAAACTGACTTGTGAAAGCTATCCTAGACCAAGTTATAAATGAAGATCTTGTAGGCCCACACAACGGATTGGAATGGCCTTGCCATATCCAACTCATTCGGCTTTAATTGATTTATCTGACAAATGAAAGCACCACATAGTGCTGAGCAGTTTTCAAGTAAAGACTTTAAAACTGGAAATCAAGGATAAAACCATTTAAAGTTCATGTTGTCATGTAGTTTGGTTTTTTGTGAAGGTCAAACACATTTGCAGAAAATGGGTCTTACATGGACTGTTATATAGGTGTTGTGCATTGATAAACACATTTAATAGAAAGAAATGGGAGGCCAAAATCAGCTGCATTAGAAGCTTGCTGCATGTATTTTCTCCAACGAGACTGTTGTTCTCTTTTCTTCCAGGAAGTCATTGCTCTTCATTCATTTTGGCACACTGTAAAAATCAACACACCGGTTACCTGAAACTTCCCTTAGCTGTAAGTGATATCGACACCACTGTAATAGTGTTGTTGTTCGCAACCTTTATTGCCAGTAAAAGTGATCAATCTTCGACACAAAATGCTTCCTCTTTCGTGTGCAGTGAGTGAACACAAGCTTGTCCCATTTGTAAAAAAAGAAAAAAGAAAAAAAATGGCAGAACAGCAGAGATGCAAATTAGACCAAATTAAAACAAATGAGAATTTTTTGATCAGGAACATGAGCTGTGGATGATGAAGTGATGGTCAAGGTTGAAAAAGCACAATCGTTTTAACAAACGCGTATTATGTCTGACTCCTGTTTTGTATTTAACTTACCTTGCAGAACTCCTAATTGCCACAGTTTGAGTCTGACAGGCTGCCAAGCTAGTGGCAGGCAAAGCACATCTACATGTGAATAGAAGGCGAAGGCCTCAATGTTTAAATGCATTTTGGAAAATAATTCAAAAAGGATTCATAGTTGTGTGTGCATCAAACAAACCTCAATGCTCGTGTTTTTCTCAAATTAGCAGTGTCATCCGAAACGTACAAAAGAAATCTTGCTTTTACAATCTTGCTTTTCAAAACAATAACCGGATGCATCTTGTGGATTCAGCAGAATGCGGCATGACTGTCTCTGCGAGCTGATGTGTGCAAAACCTTCATTTATCATTATGTTGATTACATACCTGCATCTCTGCAAATAATAATGCACAGTGGAGGTTACAGCACCTGGAGCAACTGGGAGCATCTTGACACTAGAATACATTTTTTTTTTCATGAATTGTTGTTACATCTGTCTACTGTGGTTGGAGAAGCTCTAATACTAATGCTTAGTTTGTAGGACCACACCTGTCCATTTGCTGCCTTCACACATCTATTTACAGGTCACTGCAGAGCTCTGACTCTTTAACTGAATAAAATATACATACAGTATTCATAGTCAAATTATTACACTGCACTGCAGTATAAGGGGAAAGAGGTTAAATAACTTTTCAAATAGACACTTAATGCTCTTTTATATTAGTTGTGGATTACAGCTTTAAAAAACGACTTTGATTCATTTCCAGGAGAGCAGAGACAAAGATGGTATTCAAGCCAATTTTCACATTGACATTTGAGTCATTTTCTGGCATTATATCTGTTATTCTTACCAACACCCACTTCTCCCCTGTGGCTCCAATATTCAGGGCTAAGCTTTGAAAAAGGAGTAAATGTTTAATTAGTCACCGTAATGAATAGTTAACAGTTGTATGTGCCACTTCTTCTGGCCTTGTCTAGTTGGGTCTTGCTTTCTTACTGGTATGCCCCTGCGCTTGTATATTCGTCGTGGCTTCTCTCCAGTCTAAATAAGTTATGAGAAATGCCAAAGCGCAGGCCGAAGAAGCCAGGAGATGGAGTAGTCTCGATTGTAGACGGGTTTGTGGCTTAGCTTCTTTAGCTGTTGTCAGACCTGCGTGCTTTAAAAGGAAACGCTGAGTGAGTACACTAATCATAATGCATTTATGAACACCATTTTGGATTAGGTGTGTGCGCGCCCGTGTGCTGGCGTGCACGTCCGTGGGTTTGAACTGTCGAACTCACTGGGCCTTCATGACAAGTTGGAGCACATAGTCCAACACACACTCCGACAGCAGAGCAGCACCCTTACTGAATAAACCATCACAATAATTCATCTTTGTATTAACTCATCACTAATTCATAACTCTCCGATAGACACTGCTTAGATACCACGAGGTAGAGGAGGAGGAAGGAGGAGAGAAAGGGAAATGTGATGGGTGCTGAGAGAGAGAAGACAGAAGGAAAAACAGAAAATGTGAGAGGAGCAAGTCTTGCTTAGTGCTGCACAAACCTGAGTGAGCCCAGTGAGACCTGTCTGCATGGACATTTCAACTAAATTGGCTTTTGCTTGGGGGGCGAACAGACATTTTATTCATCACATTGGAGGGCAGCGTGCCAATATGGCCATTAAGTAGGTATTTCCTTTACAACAATTAGCTCTCATACAGCGTTTGCTCGTTTGTCATTTGTCAGTGCACCAACCTTTCGATTTATTTCTATGCTGGAATAATAATGAATACAGCAGCAGAATTTACTAGCTTGTAGTAAAGGAGCTCTGCAAGAACATCCACTGGGGTCATTTCAGCATTTCATTTCATATAGTATTCTTAACCCTTTTTATTTATTGCATTATATTTATTCATTTTTAATCCCCTGGTTCAAAGAAAAGATATGGGTTTTTTGCCAACCCTAATCCATTGAACTTATAATGTTTATGTGGATTTCACTAATGAATGTACATTCTGAAAATACCATGCCAAATACCAGCAGTTGCTCGCAATTATAACGGCGATTTTCTACAAATAGCGGAATGATTATATTCTAAAAACATGTGCTATTATAATTCTACTGTGTCTGAGCAGAAGAAATAAGCATACAGACCTACAAAGGCATAGCCACAGCTACCAGTGATAACAAATAAATGCACAATGCTCTCATGTTAACCTTTCCGCAGTCTCAGCTATCAGTCACTCACCTCTGACAAGCATGACTCACAGTAACGCCTTCTCTCATTGGTCAGTGACAATTCATGACTATCCTCTCCTCTGAGGAAACTGGACAGCAGCTATTGATGGTCATGAGTGAGAGAAGGATTTGTGTGTGTGTGAGCATGTGTGTGTCTGTGAGTGTAATAAAGGTTGATGACTCAGGCCAAAGAGCGCCTAACATCATCTGCTCTCCTCTTAAGTGAAACACCACCCAGCAAGAATAGGAAAATATGTAGTTTTACAGTGTGTGTTGTGTACGTATGCATATTTCTGAATGCTTTTAAGGTACAGCGCGTACAGAGCGTATCTCTATATTGCTCTATATATGTGCTAATGAACAACAGCACACTGTAATCTAAACTGTATTTCACACTAGCTTCTCGCTCTAATGGGGCTCTGATACCCTGATCACACATCTTTGGGGAGCGGCACACTAAAAGATCTACAGATCTACTGCGGCTGTATTAAGAAAAAGACGGTGGCTATAGTGTAAGGATGACCCCGTCTCCACTTTCTGAAACCTGGGTCTCATTGTGGTAATAATTCCACACCTGACTTGGTATGCCTACTGGGGCACTGGCCGTGCTGATGTAAGAATTCAACATGTATTGATGTGGCCTTATCGCCTCTGGTGAAACGTCCTCTCTCATGGGATCATAGCGGTAGTCAAAGCCGTGGTGCGCTCTGTGCATAGTCTATCTCCAAGTATGTATAGATTGGTATGAAAGTAGTGTTGCTGATGTGCTCACAGATGAGCCTTTGCATCCATCTCAATCTTCACGGAGGAGAAACCAGTTCCAGTTATATCATCTGATGGCAGCCTGAGCATCCACTTTGTACCTCTCTTGATGCACATCTGGGGGCAATACAGAGACTGATCGCGGAAATGGTAGATAATTCAAGCAATATGTTGTTCCCGACAGTCTCAGACAAAACAAGCTGGTGACAATAATTTCTTGTTTGGTGTGTCCTTGTGCGAGTTAAAGGTCCCTTGGAATTGTGTTATTACTTCCTTATTGTGATATATTTACTTTTGAAAACAGAATGTTTTTAGAGGATTCAAGACAGCGAGGGATCAATCTTAAACTAACATGTATTGATTTTGCCTCACCACTTGGAGCTCAACCACAAAATTGACTTTTTTTTTTTTTTCGAAAATTACATGTTAGCAAACCGTTTACTCCAGTAGACACAGAGCAAGACAAAGATTTATTTTGACTTGTGTTTGTATCCACCAGATAAATGTAAATCCAATATTTGCTCTAATTTCAACTCTGTTTTGGTCTCAATCAGCTCTTTTAGATGCTCCATTATAGCCACCAATGAACTTTGTTTGTCTGCAGTTTAGGTCTTGGAAAGTCTGCTGCTGCTGCTAGAATCAATGCAGATGAATGTGATGCCTGTAAAGTCAAAATAACTGCTGAAATACAATAAAATGCAAATCTGAGGGGAGTTACGTTGGTAGTTTTCTCTGGGTTTCATCACTTGGAGAATTTACTTTCAGAAAAATATCAATTGGTGCAGCTTTTAGTAGGACAGAGTAAAATACTTGCTTTGGATTTTTCTTTAAATTCTGCTCTAAATATTAGACACTTGAAGAGACTTTCATTCATGTCCAAAGGCCTGAATTTCATTTGATTATAAGCACATTAATGCGTGTAGAACAGGCCAAGTGCCTCCTACACCACAACATGAGAAGACTAATCTATGTAATAAGTGTTCTGTAATTGTGATTAGTAGATGATGCATATCACTTAAAAGGACATTTAACAAAACATAACCAGACACTGGAAGATTTTCGAGTGAAGCTCCAATAGTTGGTATAAACTATGTAGGATCTCATATCACAAGCTTAGTAGGAATCCGAACAGCGCTTGTGGAGTTGCTATGGCCACATTGTTGAAGCTGTATAGAGACACAAGCAGGTCTGTGTGAACGTGACAACTCTGATGGTCCAGTTTTGGTGTCTCACTTGCAGTCACTTCCAGTGGCTTCAGCACCTGCAAGAAGAGGAAGCGCCGGGATGTCATTTCACCTCACTTCATAAGTAACTTCTATTTCGTGACACCTTCCTCCCACACAGTTTTTTTTTTAACATGTATTCACTACTAATTACATGCTGCTTAAGGTCACAGCAGTTCCCTGGTGCATTTTATATAGTGTAGCCTCATCATGCGGTGTGAGAGATACTTACCCATACTATTTCACCGTGGAAATGAATTTGCTTACCATTTAATGAAATTCAAACCTTTGGATAAGACATAGCAAACTAATTGAGCCTAGGTTAGTTTGATGAGATCGCCTTTGTGGTGTCTTTATGGGGAGCAATGAACAAGACACAAATGCCAACCCAGTGTAATGATATCACATCAATCTAGGAGGGAAATATCTGATTAGTTTCTTACCCTTAAATATTAAAAAAAAAAAAAAAATCACTCTGACTTATTAATCTTTAATCAGCTACACTCAAGAAGTCAGTCAGACAAGCTGTGAACCAGTAATATCTCTTGATGTACACTGAGCAGGCCCATATCAGCAGCAGGTCACGCTTTAAATGTTACATCATAATTAATGTATGATCATGAATAGGGCTTCTTCATTATGAGGCAATATCTAGATCCCATTTATCTCCACACTATACCATGTAATATTTAGGTATTGTGAAAGCCTTTAACCACGTATATGATTCACACGTTCATATTTTTGCAGTGAAATGTTTTGATGATTTACTATGTCAAACAAATAAGTTAGGTTTTATAGTGTGTAACTTAATACTTAATACAGAATCTGCTGTTTTTGCAGGACTTTCTTAAAAGTAAAATACGATGAACTGGAAAATAAAGCTGACTATTATGTGTATTTGATTGTTAGAACCCACACAGTGCCTCAACACATGACCATGAGGGGATTTGTTACAGTACATCATACTTTGTGTTGATACTCTCAGCTGCATCTAGGATAAGAAATATACATTCGTATACACAGTATACACACTGTATGTCGTAGATCTATTGCCTTTACTCAGTACTGTCCTTCAATGAGTGTACAGACTAAAATCATATGATGGTGATGATGATGCACTGTCTTCCACGATCTGCTTCTAGTTCATCTTCTTTGCGCTTTCCTGTCTTGGCCCATACAAATAATTTTCTTTTAACATTTCAAGCTATGAGATGCCCTGCAGTCACAAATATGAGTGGAATTATTGCCAAATATAATAGGAAGACCTCACACACAGGAAGACCAACAGGTACAGGGGTATGCAACATTGTGCTTGTTTTAGATCCGGGTCACTTTGCGCGCTCAGCAGCATTAAACAAAGTGATTTATTAAGGTAGATGAAACCTTTTTTTTACAGTAAGGCTAACCATAACCCAGAGTGAGGTCATTCTTTATCATATTGCTGAATGGATACATTGAAATGAAATATTTAAAGTATGTACAAGTATGCAAAAGACAACTTTGTTTAAGTTACAAGTGTAAATGTAATTCTTCCAATTCTTCAGACGTTCTTACTTAAACCCCTGCTAACATTATACTTCAGCCTTGGTCTGCAAACAAGGATTATATTTTCAACCATTTGCTCCTTGAGTTGCATAAAATTGTCATCTGAAGAAATGTCTTTCTGTGTTAGTGGGAATGTAGCCTACATTTTCAGGTAGTCATCTTCATGCCACTTTTAATAATAGTAAAAATGCTTGGAGAGCCGTTTTGGGGAGATGTGGAGTCAGCGCAGTCTGTGTGTCTGTGTCTGTGTCGGTGAGTGTGTGTGTGTGTGTGTCTGTGTGTGTGTGTGTGTGTGTGTGTGTGTGTGTGTGTGTGTGTGTGTGGAGTGGGGTTCTGAGAATGGTGATGTAGGAAGTTGGGATGTCACTCTTGGTTGTGCTGCCAACTCAGCTGCTACTTTCTTCTACACACTACAGTGGATATAACACACACACACACACACACACACACGGTTTATGGTTTCCTGCAGCCTCTCTCTCAGTCATACACTTCAAAAACCCATTTCTCTGGGTGTGAAATGACTTCTTTCCTGGCTGACTTCACATTGTGTAGTAATTGCACACCTTCATCTTCTTTTCTTTTTTCCTCTTATTACTGCTTGCCATTCTCACTCAGTTTCATCTTATGTCTTCCTTAAATGGCTAATCAACATAAAATTGCTCTTAACTGCAGAGGATCTGCTTTCTAAAATCTATCCACCTACAGTCCATTAACGTGTACCATCACGTTATAATATGGTGTTATATCTAGCAACAATAGCTGCTACAATCAGACCAAGTATCATTTTCTTGCGTAAAAATGTATTTTTAAAAGTTGTCTACATACTTTAGGCGCATTCAGCTGTATTATGACCGAATGTAATCTAAATTAAATATTCAGTATTTGTAGTTGCAATTTTCTGCTGCGTAAACAGTGCTCACTACATTGCAATGCAATTTTGTAAAACATTTTGCTAACTTTGCTGAATTAGATTCAATAGAAAAATCCTCAACAAAACATTTGAATGTCACAAGAGTTATGGGGCTTATGCTACAGTGCACCATTTTCATGTGGTTTGAAAGGTTCCAATCCGGAGAAAATTTCAGAGCAAAAGAGTCAACGTGACCACAGAAATTCACTATAACTGAATTCCTACTCTTAGGCATCCACCTGCCTGCACCACATGCTACACCTACTGATTGAAGGAGAGACCCCAGAGCTGTGATTATTCAGAGCAGCATGAAGCTAGATGAATTACAATATAATACATTTTGAATGTGTTTCTTGTCTTTTCCCTGATGGTCTGAGTAAGGCATGAATTTATTGCTCATTGCTTCAAGTTCCTCAGAGGGTCTGAAAAATTACTTAATCTAGCAAGAATACCCACCCCACCTGTTACAACTGCTAATCCGCACAATGCACAAAAATATAAATCAATCAGCTACCCAAATCTGACCCGACCCACTACACTACAAGTTTATATATCATCGTAGCAGGATACTGAGGACTGGGCCCGCAGGTTGTCGGTTGCATCTCTCGTACGTACTGCAGGCTTAGTGGTGCTTGAGGCAAAATGCCAATGCCAGCATGCATATTCAAATTGCTGATGTTTTAGCAGATGTAATGACTACATTCAAGGTCTTAGTTTAGCCTGTTAGCATGTTAATATTTGTCAAATAGCAGGCAACAATTTATGGGGGAGAATTATGTTAAACGCCACTAGTTGCACTAGTACACTGTTGCCCATAAAGTTGGAATAAAATGTTTTTAACCTCTTTTTGTGAAATGATTGTGACAATGTGATTTATTCTTGATAAATAAAGTGTATATCTTCTCAACTTTATTGATCAAACTCTTCCAAACATATCACAATGAAACTTAAACCACAATTAACCTTTGCAAACTGTGTATTCAGGCTTTAACAAAATTGGGGATATTGAACAATTATTCCAACTTTATGGGCAACAGTGTATTTAGCCATAAACCAAACTATGAGACATGTTGAAATTTTGGTAGTGCTAGGTGAAAATTCAATGGATCAACAAATATATTACCATTCATAATAAGAGGGGTATGAACGTCTGCATCATATTTCGATCCATTCAATAGTTGTTGAGATATTTCAGTCATAGTGATGGACTGACTAAAAGACTGACATAGCCAACTATAGAACCATGTTGTTAGTATTTTTTAAATAAATATATAAAAATATCTAGCATAAACCGTCAGTTCTTACTGTGGGGTCCATATTAAAGTAGTTTAAATTTCAACATGGTATGAAACCCGTGTTCAAAGACTTTAACAGTGCTTGTTTTATTTTTGTTAGTGTTACCCCATCAATTTGAAGTTCATTTGTCCATACTCGCCCCAATAATTTTATCTAACTCTCCACATAACAACAGCCAATTAGGCTGCCTCTCTCTTCACAAGCAGCCACATGGACAGATGCCGGAGGACCAATTACAAACAGTTTCTGTGTGGAATGGGTGAGGCACTGCTGGCATGAAGACTGGCTGTTAGAGTAAGTGTGAATGTGTGTGTGTGTGTGTGTGTGTGTGTGTGTGTGTGTGTGTGTGTGAAAGAGCAAGAGAGACAGATATTATATGTGGGAGTGCACGGGCAAAGGAGCAATAGGCCTACTGGAGCACTACTGTGGAGAAATCTTGCACCTGAGATGGATTTAAACTGATGTTGGGTATGAGACTTTGTCTCTAAAACTTCCTGAGAATTAAGTATCAATTTAAGGTCCCTAGGAAGAGGATCCATCCAGCATCTTCTGACCACATGAAGCTACTTCCAGAAGAAAGAAATTGAAACAGAAGTAATTCAGTTCAACAGAACTGTAGTAAGGAATTAGCAGTGCTTACAAGACAGATGGGGGAAGTGGAGGCAGTTATGGGAAAAGGATAAGGAGGGGGTAGGGGTTACTGTAGGAAGCATGTTCTGCTGTTCTTTCCCCTCCTTTTACTTCTTTTCATCTCCATTTCCCCCTTTTTCTTTGTTCTCCATCTTTTCTTGCCCCTCTGTTGTATTTTTCTTCCTCATCCTTAACCAGCTTTTCTTTTACTTCCTTTCTCTTGCTCTCATTCTCCTCTTTCATTTTCTTCTCCTGCTGTACCTTTTTTTATAGCTTTTTTTAAGTAACTGCTTCTGTTCCTTATGTTGTTCGTGAGCTTCTAAAAAGGGAAAAATATAATTTTAGTGCACATGCAAAAGGTTATTCTAAATCAATCCCATGTTAGAAGCCAACAAGTTATTGTGAAGTAAAAGGGTGAACCAAGGGCCAAATACACCACTGCTGGACAGCGTACAAGGAAATGGCCGCACCTATTATTTTTTATGTACAACCCCACACTAATGGCAGCTGGGCACTTGCCGGTGCTTGACAACTGCTGCCCTGTGACATTTGACGGCGCTCTCCTATTTCCAGCCTCACTGCCCCAGAAAAAAATTTTTTTCCAGAGAAAAAGTTGTTTTGTACTTCAAAACCCAGCTACAACTATGCCTGTATCTACAGGCAAGATAATATAAAAAAAAATTCCCCTTCTCACCACTCCCTTCAGTAGTGGTGGTGTGTCTTCTTCAAGCTTGGGTCCTCTACCAGAGGCATGGAAGTTTGAAGGTTCTGTGCGATATCTCAGCTGTTCCTGGGGACAGAGACCTCAGATGTTATACCTGGAATCTGCTGGAGCAACTCTCCCAGTTTGTGGATCACAGTGCCCCGTGCTCCAATCACCACTGGCATCACTGTTGCCTCTTTCAGCCCTTGGTATCTTTCGGGTGTCTCATCGTCCTTCTTCGTCAGGCTGTTGCTTGGGATTGTTACATCTATCACCACTGCTTTCTTATGTTGTTTGTCAATCAACACGGTGTCTGGTTGGTTAGCCTAGTTTGTCTGTCAGGATGAAGTCCTGATGTTCCTGTGCAACTTTCCAGCTTTGGCGGTTCCTGTACGCTGTTCCTGCCTGCACCTTACACACTGTCCTGTCTGGTGTGGTAGAACCCCACCTCTATTGATCTTGTACTATGTGACTGCTCTTGTGCTGCCATAATTAGTGCTTCTGTAATATCTCTTAACCCAGCCTTTTCTAGCCACTGGTAAGATTTCTTAGCTATCTTTCTAAGATATCAGCCACTTCCTCTATCTGCCAGTGGTACACCGTAGGGCCTTGTCAATCCAGGAAGGTTCATCCCCCTCTTCTGCATCAGGTTTCAGCTGCCTGAGGTATTCAATTAGCAGCTCAACTTCGGGGCCATCTTCTTGATGTATTTCTGGGTCTTTGTTGTTTCATCCTGGACAGTTGCTCTGAGACTCAGCAGTCCTCGGCCTCTCTCACTACGCTTAGTGTACAGCCGCAGGGTGCAGGATTTGGGATGAAACCCTCATCTGCAATGCCACCTTCTTGTAGTTCAACCCCCTCAGTTCTAATCGTCTTCCCCATCTTTGATACCAGCTGACCAGGAGGTGACTGATGGTTTGTACATTGTGGAACTGGTATCTTTATCCACTCTGTTTGGGTTTAGCCTTGGTAATCCGCTGTGGGGGTGCCAAGTGTCCAGCTTGCTTATGATCCTCAGTCTCTTTTGTAAGAGGGGCTTGTTTGTTGTACCTCATCAATCTCTAGTTGTGATAGCATGTTGGAACACTGAGCTAATAGCTGTTTCTTGGTAAGCTTAGATGTTGTTTTTCGTAGCATCCATATATCCTACAACCTCTACATGTAGCCACTCTCACTTGGGTTACTTCTATAGTAGCATTCCAACAGATCCGTATTCTTGGCCCTTGTCCACCTATGTTTCATGAAGACCGCCCCAGAAAAGGAAGACCAAGAGTAACGTCTACTGCAGAAGGCAAAAGGCGCCCCTCAGAATGTGTATGAGATGCCCTTTCTCATTGTATGAGATGGTAAAGGACAATGAAATGTATAACAATAAATGTCCACAAATGGAGGTGGTGTTTCATCCCAAACAGTCTTTTCCTAAACCCAACTAACTGGTTTTAGTGTCTAAAAGTGACCAACCTGTGACAGTGTCAGAATGTTAACCATATGTTTTTGTTTGATACCATGATGATGAAGCCACAGTAAGATTATTGTAATGTGTCTACTTTAGACGCATAAGGATGACAGAGCATTAGTATTTGATGCCCTGGGAATCAGAATGGGTTGTAATGCAACCATGCCACTCCAATTATTTATTCCGCCCAAACAATGGCCAGTAGGCTACTGCCATTCACAATACCATTCAGTAGTTAGTATCATGACACTACCATGATAAGGCTGTGGTTGGTAGAGTATGTTTTTTTGGTTGGAGTCAAAAAAACACTCTTGCTTACATAGATTGGTATGCTGTCACTGTGCGTCTGTGCAATAAAGTCTGATTTTGAAGCTTTGCTAGGAAAGGTATAAATATGTGCCTACTATAGTTTGAGTTAAGGCTATAAGTAGTAACAAAACAACTGGTATATGGTAACCTACAAACAATGTTGGTTGATCAAAACATAATCTCACTGCTCAGGTACTGCTCAGGTGCTCACCATGGCAATATCATTGTCCTGCGCTGTGCGTGGTCCTGGTTCGTGACATGCTGCAGCACGACGATTCTTTTTGGTGCTAGCAGCGACACGCCATATGACACATGCTGGCCGTAGTGTGCTTTGTGGTTTAGAGAGGACACTCATCTCCAGAACCTCCCATTTGCCCTTCCACTGTACTTCACTCCTCTTCAGCCCTTTTTCCATTTAAGCTAGCAGGTCCCGGGTGTCCATAAGAGCTCTGGTTTCAGCCCACCTTTTTGATGACCCTTTTAAGGAGTTATCTTTTTGTTTGACCTCCTCTTTGACCTAACTCACCACCATCTGCTTTTTTTTGTCCAGGGCATCTCTGAGTCCCTGCCCAACTGAATGAGCTGCAGTTGCTGGTGCAGAAAGCCCGGTTGGTCGGTAAAAGGCAGCTCCCAAATGCATTTGCCCAAATACCCCGAAAGACAAAAAAGATATATGTAGTGTCTGTTGCCATGGATACACAGAGAAACACAACCTATGCACTATGCACCCATTCACTCAGATGAATCTACTGACAGCACTCCTGGGAGCACTCCTCAACAGAGACCACCAACTTAAATTCATAAATATTCTACCAAAATAATTTCTTTGTGATTGTTATTATAGATTATTACAAGTGTTAACCATATTTTTAATTGTACTTCCATATTATCACAGACCTACTGCAGTCTACTTTTCAGTTTTAGTTGCGTTTGTTTAGGATCAAGCTTGGGTTCCCATAAGTGATTAATGTTATGCCACACTAACCAATTTATTAAAATTTCTCGCTTTCTAGAAAATTATTTCATATAATTTGTGAAATATGATGAAATAAGAGAAAAGCATAGGCTGGGCTGAAGAGGCAAATGTTCACCAAAAAGTCTTCTTAGTCAAATGAGGAAACTTACCTGGTTTCTTGGGCTGGATCATCTGTTCATGTCAGGATACTGAAGATGAAAGAGTGGAAGTAAAGATATAAAGATATCAGTTGTATTTCACACTTGAAATTCAACTTTGATCTGTACTGTAGTTTCAGAGTTGCAGTACTTTCTTTCAGTTTTGGGGTAACTGAATTTGAATTTAATGGTTGTCCCTATGTGTCAGCCCTGTGATTGACTGGTGAGCAGTCCAAATTGTACCCCACCTCTATGGACAATGGGCGGATGAAGTTGAATTTGTGGATTCACAGAAATGTTGCATTTTGTAACACTGGAGTGTTTGTTTTCTCCAAAGGCAGAGATGGTAGAGAGCAAAATGACAGCAAAACACTGCTGAAACAGGTGCTTCTTAGCTTGCAAACAGCAAACTTCCAGAGGACAAAAGGGACTAAAGCACACTAATTAAATTCCCAGCCTAAACATGTTGTTTACATGTTAAAATGCCCCTGTGTCTGGTTTATGTAGAAGAAACAAAAGGAACACAAGACTGCAAAATATACAAAAAACATGGACCATGCTATAGCTTGACATTATTCACTGACTGTCCACAGCTGTGCACCATCATTAAAGTTGGGAAATAGAAAAAGTTTTACCCTCTCCTAGCGGTAAAGACATCATCAACTCATTGCTCCACAGAGAGGCATACTGGCTTCCCATTCTTCAACACAGTGGAGCCCTTTGGGGTAAATGAAACACTGAATTTGTCATGTTTCCTTTAATTTGTTACACTTGGTGGGTGTTTGTGCGTGTACTTTCTGTTCTTTTATTTTTTTTACTTTTAATTTTGTTTCTGATGTTCTGTTAGGGGTGTGGCACTTGGGTACTGACTATGGCAACTCCCACCCATAGATTTGTTATCAAATTGATTTGAAATCCTGTTCAATCAATTGCCTAATGGCAATTGTACATACATTCTAGGTTGACCATATATATTGTTTGCCTCATGTCTTTGTCCATTATGACTCTGATGAAGACACAGTAGTGTCAAAACCTAAGTGTGTTTGCACCATAAAAGGCTATGAATGAGTCAGAGAGATAGTTCTCAGTTCAGGTTGTCAGATGTTATGAGAGCAAAGTCCAACCAAGGAGTAGATTATGGTGTCAGTGTTTGATGGTGATGTCTAGGTTACATCTGTACATACATTTTCTTTTTTATTCCAAATTAGGGGAAGACTACAGTCATTAGCATACGTTGTATGGAAACCATGAATGTCCACACAAAGTTGTCTCATACATTCTGTCCATCTCACAGATGTTGAGTCACTGCATAAGTGAAAGGTTTGAGTTGCTGATGTCATTAATGGTAGAGTCAGGGGTTTACCAAATTCAGGGGGATTTATACTCTGGGGTACATGAATGCCCTTACAAAATTTCATGGCACCCCATCCAACAGTTGTTGAAGTATTTCAGTCTAGACCAAAGTGGTGGAAAGACCAATTGACAGAATGATATTGCCATCTGTGGAGCCTAGGACTACTAATGTGGCAAAAACATGCAGAGCTTCCCTTCTCAGTGTATTCTGTCACATTTGTATTTATCTGTTTATTTTCACTGTTTGATCAACCCCCACAGTTAGAGTTGAATTAATATCCTCCATGAAATGCTAAGGAGCTCAAACTATTAGTATTTATATCCAGCCACTGGATGTACACAAGACTTAATTTACACTACAATGCTACATTGATATTATTATGTGCGTCTGATGAAAAGATTCTATCATTTTTGCAACAAAAATCATATGCCGATAAATGCTCATCATTTTCAAGAAACAGGTTTCTCTTTTTGAATTTGTAGAGTCACCAGTAGAGACCAACAACATAATACAGAGTGATCAGGCTACTTATTTATTCAATTTATCATTTAAACTGTATTATCTAGTTACACTACTCTGGTGTTAGTTCAAACATTGTTCATGAAAGAAAGTTATGGCACAGATGAGATCATGTTAGGTCTGAGGATGGGCTTGACGAGTGAAGAGGGAATTGTTTTGGTTGGATGAAAGGTTTGAGGCTTCCATTGGTGAGCCATAGGCTCAATCAGCTATGTGTTGCCTTATTCAGTAATAGATAGTGATTTAACAAGCTATCTTCAAAATTATGATTTAAACTCTTAAGAATTATTTTATTGCCATATGCCTTTAATTTGTAAACTAATATGTCATGATCTGTATTAAATGCTTTTTGTAATCAATAAATACAGTTACTATGTATGTCTTATACAGGACAAAGAATTGTTCAAATAAATAAAGTTAGGTAAAATTAATGCGTTCAAAGATGAATTGATGCCAATGAAATTGTCATGTTGTATCAAGGGGAGCTATAAGACTGCATTGATCATTCTACAGTGGTGTGTAGGGCTTCACATTGCTTAAGCATTTTGAACACACTGTCAGCGTAGTCCAGTATCAGTATCATAAGCTGTGAAGCCAGTCACTTTCTTGTACATTGATTGTAAAAAGTGGTGTCTAAACTATCCATCCTATCCTGAACTGCATTGATGACTGAGTGTAGTTTAGACGAAACTAGAGTCAACCATAACTGATTTGTTTGAAATGTAGGGAAAGTTTATGATATACGTACAAAGAACACAAGGCCACGGAAAACAGTCAGATTCTTCTATAAATTTTATGGGATGGCACCCAGAAGATAAAAACTGACATGGTGACTGACAAAGATGGATCCCATTCATTGAAAATATTGTGAAATATTCATTGTTCACTAAATACTTAATAAATACTAAATACTTGGAGCTCCTGGGGTGAGATCATTTCCCTGAGCCACTCAAATGTCTCACTGCAGTCCCACCACTCTACCAGTGTTAACAAAGTGTCTTATTTTTAGAAAGTTTTCATGTGACATTGTATCCAGCTTATGTCTGATTAGGGGTAGTGCTCATCATTAGTTGCCTGCAAAGTGGACAATGGGTTGAAAATACACACAGTCATATTATGAGCCTTGTACTAAAAATGTCTGTACAATCATTATACTTTCTGAAACATACCTGAGTAGCAAAATTGCACACACTACAATTAAAATACCAAATTATGTGCTGCATAAAGCTGATAAATGCTCTAGAGGTGGTGGTTTGGCTACAAATGTTTCAGCAAAATTAGCCCTTGATTTACTTACACCTCACACCTCATGTACCCCCAAAAAAGTAATTCAGCATGAGAACAAACTACTGGAAATATATTAAGTCCCCAGTTACCTCCGCCAAGTCCTCTACATATTGGGATTTAACAATTTATTCTTTTGAAATGGTTATTTTAGGCAACTTTAACAAAAACTAGTAAATCCTAATCTGAACCTATCACTGCTTATTGATTACATCCCCTAGGGCCAGTCAGAAACAAGAAGAAGAAACAAGAACATGCATAATTTGCAAGACGTTTGTCCAGCTACACCACCATCCACAAACCCAACCTCCACATTCTTACTTTCAGTTTCAATACATTAAGTGCACATTACTTCCTCCACTGTCTCGTCGAACGTCGGTGTATATTTTGATATGCGAAATCATCCAATATGAAAGCAATACATATAATACCAATACAGGGTTGGTATGATGCGATGCCTCTTTAAATATCTTGTGCCAAAGAAGATCAATGACTGGTAGAAACATTGCACAGCAAAGCTAAATTCAAAGGTTTCTAATATTTTGACTTCCGCAGTATAAGAGCTTATAGGAGAATAATAGACATGAGTGAAGAGTGCCAGGGCGAAGTGACATTCCTCAGTAAACTCATATCTTCATAAGTGCCAAACACTTTCTCATTTGTATTTTACAGCCAAAAAGCATCTCAAATACTTAGAAATTAAAGTTAAAAATGTATTAATTTGCTTAGCTTTTCCCCACACTCCCTTCCCTTTAATGAGCCAAGTGTCATTGGGATCAATGATGATGATAGCGCAGGCTAGAGAGCAGAACGAGGGAGAGTCTATCAAACGTACTGTAGCTGCACTTGCTAACTTCAGTCATTTTATCCTGCCTGGCTGAAAGAAGTCGAGTGTTATTGCCCATGACAGGAGTGGGTTTGAGATGGAAATCACTTAAAAGGCAAGAATATGTTGAGGCGGGTGCCGGGTGGAAGAGATCTAATATGTCTCTTTCCCTATCACTCTGAAGTCAAACCCTTTTTGTTTTTCTGCCCTCATTCTCCTCACCTACTCTGTCTCAGCTCATCGCTGGAGCTCACCTCCCCCTCACAGTCTCCTCAAAAAATTGGGAAGCGCTAATGCAGCATCATCCATTTCAACGTCCTCATCATCATCATCATCACCACCGTCATCATCCTCATTGTCATCCTCTTTTTGGTTACACTCACAGCAGTTTCAAAATTTAATTGGCAAGTTGAAGTAGTATCAGAAGTTATCTGCTACTCCCCAGTGAGGCAACCTCCGCCTCTTTCTCTCCTCTCCTCCGTGTAGTCTTCTGAGTCATGTCATTGCGGCTTGATGTGAGTAATTTGCCAGTGAAGATTCCTCAACAAACGAGCAGAGCAGAACAAGTGGTTCCCAGAGAAAGCTGTGTTCCTCCTGTGTGCATCGGAGACGAAGGTGTCATTGTGTGTGTAGTACTCCTGCTCTGGATTAGAAGCCTAGGTTGGGAACTATGAGGACATGATGAAACATCATATGCTTTCTGTTCTATCTAGCTGATAAAGCACGAGAATTGGTTTGGAAATGTGCCTGTGCTGCACTTCTTGTACAGATCA
>NC_092014.1:20971557-20974057 GCF_042242105.1 Pempheris klunzingeri | reverse complement strand
GGATGTTCATGAATGTGGGTAAAACTATGTATATACCGGAACTCTGTCTGTCTGTCTGTCTGTCTGTCTGTCACTCCAACGGGAAAACTAACAGGCTCCCCTGACTTTGGTCCAAAACGGGGAAACAGCGCCACCAAATCGCCACTTGTGGCCACAAATGGTATTACATCGGTAGAGATCAGAGCTCCCATAGAGAAAGAATGGAAGAAGTTGTGAGAGTTAAGGTCTATAATTCAATCAAACTCTGCCGAGTTACAGTATCAGTAAACAGGACAATATGTGAGACTTTATGAAAGACTGGAATAATACAGCATGGTTGGATCGTGTGTGTATATATTTTTATTAGTAGTATTATTAGTAGTGGTATTATTATTATTATTATTATTATTATTATTATTATTATAAGACTCTGGACTCACCTGGTGCAGTAATTTACCTCTGTGTAATAATTTGTAATAATAATTTATAATACATCTTTTTTTTTAATTCATACTTTTATATATTTATATTTTACTTTGTGTTTGAAGTGTATTCTGATTCTAATTCTGATTCTAATTCTGATTCTAATTCTAAGTGGCGACTCTGGGGCCAGGGGGGACGTCACCTATGGCGTCATCTCTGACGTCACAGAGTCTGATTCTCCGAGGTTGTAAATAGGACCCGCTGCAGCCCTCTGGTTACTTCCACCCTCCCTCATGGGAGTTGTGAGAGCTCCATTCACTATGCCGAGTGATACGGACGAATAGGCCCTAACAGCAACTTTGTAAGAATGCAGTGTGGCACTCTGTCCCACTTTGTTGGGATGCTCTCAGGTGGAGGGTTCATTACCTGTGAAGATCATGGTAATGGATTATTTTTTTCTAATTCCCAAAACATCATACAAATAAGCTAGCAGAGAGCTTGAGCACGTGACAGCCGCCACTGTGTGTGTCTGCTCTCTGCAGTGATGAGTGTGTGTGTGTGTGTAACGTGCTCAGAGCTGACAGTGTGTCGCTGCTCTGCTCACCAGTTGCACAACATGACATGAGGAGATGCGTTCAGTGACTGACTGGTCCTCCTGTGATGCTGAGGACGCTGTGATCAGCTGTTTGGTGTCTGTCTCCCTCTGCTGTGAAGAAGAAGAATCGTTTTGGCTGCTGTCAACTTTCCTCCTCATTTGTTTTCTCTTCAGAAAGGTTGGAGTTCACTCACTGCTCTCTCTGTTTAGTGAAGCCTAACTTTCCTGCACTAGTTGCTCTTGCCTTTTGTCATCATTTTTGACTGAGAGTTAATGGCGTGACAGTCCACAGTGCTCATTTGGCACCAGTTTTACCCAGATACCAAATGTGAGCAGGTCTGTCATTCAGTACCAACTTGTTTCCCAGTCAGACACAGAACAGTAGAGCAGCAGCAGCAGTAACAACACGCTGAAACGACAAAATAAGAGCAGCAGGCAGGCGACGACAAGGGAGACACCCAACTTTCAAGTAGCAGAAATGCAAAATGTACACGACTGTCAATAAAAGGTAAACATGTTAAAATGCGCCTTTATTGTCTCACTCAAATCTCAAAGCTGATCTGTTTGACTGCATCATACAAACACACAGTAACCTCATGGTAAATGTTGATCTGTGGCATTAACACTACTGCTAACATGGGTGTTGAACATCAGCAGTCATCCCTCTCAAACCTGGTGTTGTGACTCCCTTCTGTGGCCACCTGAGAGCAGCAAACACTCATGATTATGAAACACACTCATCACAACCACCATCAGCCACTTCCGGTGCCCACTTTCAAAATAAGACAACTCAAACACACATCGGTAATGCTAATTCTGTCCACCCCAACCTAATGTGGATGGACAAAAAGGTCACAATGATAGCACAGGGATTTTGTATTACAATCATTTTGTTGTCTGTAAGTTTTAGATCATTTCAAATATTCCAGTTGTGTGATTGTACCACTTTGCAGCCGGTGGTAGAGAGACAGCACCATCCCTCGCATGTAAGAACTACACACTTTATTTGTAAAATAAAGTCTGGAAACATCAATTGATTTTCAGCATTTACTCTAATTAACTGTTGGGATTAATGATTGTTAAAAAAAAAAAATGCAAGGCCAGTGACGTTGTAGGAGTGAAGCTTGACTCTCTGACGGTGATGTCAGAGAGGAGAATGCTTCACAAAGTGGGAGCTATTTTGGACAATGTGTCCAACCCACTCCATGAAGTGCTGGTTAGATACAGGAGTTCTTTCAGTGCCAGACTAATTGTACCAAGATGCACTACAGAGCGCCACAGGAAATCATTCCTGCCTGTGGCCATTAATCTATACAACTCCTCACTCTGAGTGTACATGTTGTTGTATGTTATTACTATTATTATTATTATTATTTATTATCATTAGGGGGCCGCTTGCAAGCAAGGCCCACTATTGTGCCAGCTATGCAAAGCATAGGGCACAATAGTGGGCCTTGCGAAGCAAGGCCCACTATTATTATTCTCCATACTTATTTGACTTAT
>NC_092014.1:20859057-20966557 GCF_042242105.1 Pempheris klunzingeri | reverse complement strand
ACATACTGGTGAGGCACGGAGCACCATCTGGGAGTCGTCTTATTGGGCCTGGATTTATTTTCCAAGAGGACAATGACCCTAAACATTCTCCTAACTATTGCCGGAACTACCTGCGACAGAAGAAATCTGCTGGAACATTGAAAATGATGGACTGGCCCCCTCAAAGTCCGAACCTCAACCCTATCGAGCAAATTTGGTGCGAGTTGGAAAATAAACTGGACAGATCTATTGTACATTCAAAGGAAAGCCTTTGGCTTGAGTTGCAGAAGGCATGGGATAACATTAGTGTTGAAGTTCTCAGGAAATATATTGGCACTATGCCAGAGAGATGTGCCGCTGTAATTGCTGCAAAAGGTGGACAAATCCAAATATTAAAGTTAAAAGTGGATAAAAACAGTAGGACTCACTTCATCTGATATTTGTTGTGCTAAGAGAAACCATCTACACATTTCATGAACATTATGAAATGAAATCATGTTTTGGAGGCAAAAAAAAGTCTATATTTTCAGATCTATCAGGTGTTATAATAATTTTGGACACCACTGTATATACCGGAACTGTGTCTATCTGACTCCCTGTTTATCAGAAATAGTCTTCAGTCCCTCAGTGTTACCTTGGTAACCTGCTGTCTAAACAAATGTTGTATAGAATTTGTAGATTGTTTTTATTTGTTATATTTGGTTCTACTTGATTGTAAAAATACTTCAAACTGGCGTTTTTGTCTTTCAAAATGGTTATAGGATGTTCATGAATGTGGGTAAAACTATGTATATACCGGAACTCTGTCTGTCTGTCTGTCTGTCTGTCTGTCACTCCAACGGGAAAACTAACAGGCTCCCCTGACTTTGGTCCAAAACGGGGAAACAGCGCCACCAAATCGCCACTTGTGGCCACAAATGGTATTACATCGGTAGAGATCAGAGCTCCCATAGAGAAAGAATGGAAGAAGTTGTGAGAGTTAAGGTCTATAATTCAATCAAACTCTGCCGAGTTACAGTATCAGTAAACAGGACAATATGTGAGACTTTATGAAAGACTGGAATAATACAGCATGGTTGGATCGTGTGTGTATATATTTTTATTAGTAGTATTATTAGTAGTGGTATTATTATTATTATTATTATTATTATTATTATTATTATTATAAGACTCTGGACTCACCTGGTGCAGTAATTTACCTCTGTGTAATAATTTGTAATAATAATTTATAATACATCTTTTTTTTTAATTCATACTTTTATATATTTATATTTTACTTTGTGTTTGAAGTGTATTCTGATTCTAATTCTGATTCTAATTCTGATTCTAATTCTAAGTGGCGACTCTGGGGCCAGGGGGGACGTCACCTATGGCGTCATCTCTGACGTCACAGAGTCTGATTCTCCGAGGTTGTAAATAGGACCCGCTGCAGCCCTCTGGTTACTTCCACCCTCCCTCATGGGAGTTGTGAGAGCTCCATTCACTATGCCGAGTGATACGGACGAATAGGCCCTAACAGCAACTTTGTAAGAATGCAGTGTGGCACTCTGTCCCACTTTGTTGGGATGCTCTCAGGTGGAGGGTTCATTACCTGTGAAGATCATGGTAATGGATTATTTTTTTCTAATTCCCAAAACATCATACAAATAAGCTAGCAGAGAGCTTGAGCACGTGACAGCCGCCACTGTGTGTGTCTGCTCTCTGCAGTGATGAGTGTGTGTGTGTGTGTAACGTGCTCAGAGCTGACAGTGTGTCGCTGCTCTGCTCACCAGTTGCACAACATGACATGAGGAGATGCGTTCAGTGACTGACTGGTCCTCCTGTGATGCTGAGGACGCTGTGATCAGCTGTTTGGTGTCTGTCTCCCTCTGCTGTGAAGAAGAAGAATCGTTTTGGCTGCTGTCAACTTTCCTCCTCATTTGTTTTCTCTTCAGAAAGGTTGGAGTTCACTCACTGCTCTCTCTGTTTAGTGAAGCCTAACTTTCCTGCACTAGTTGCTCTTGCCTTTTGTCATCATTTTTGACTGAGAGTTAATGGCGTGACAGTCCACAGTGCTCATTTGGCACCAGTTTTACCCAGATACCAAATGTGAGCAGGTCTGTCATTCAGTACCAACTTGTTTCCCAGTCAGACACAGAACAGTAGAGCAGCAGCAGCAGTAACAACACGCTGAAACGACAAAATAAGAGCAGCAGGCAGGCGACGACAAGGGAGACACCCAACTTTCAAGTAGCAGAAATGCAAAATGTACACGACTGTCAATAAAAGGTAAACATGTTAAAATGCGCCTTTATTGTCTCACTCAAATCTCAAAGCTGATCTGTTTGACTGCATCATACAAACACACAGTAACCTCATGGTAAATGTTGATCTGTGGCATTAACACTACTGCTAACATGGGTGTTGAACATCAGCAGTCATCCCTCTCAAACCTGGTGTTGTGACTCCCTTCTGTGGCCACCTGAGAGCAGCAAACACTCATGATTATGAAACACACTCATCACAACCACCATCAGCCACTTCCGGTGCCCACTTTCAAAATAAGACAACTCAAACACACATCGGTAATGCTAATTCTGTCCACCCCAACCTAATGTGGATGGACAAAAAGGTCACAATGATAGCACAGGGATTTTGTATTACAATCATTTTGTTGTCTGTAAGTTTTAGATCATTTCAAATATTCCAGTTGTGTGATTGTACCACTTTGCAGCCGGTGGTAGAGAGACAGCACCATCCCTCGCATGTAAGAACTACACACTTTATTTGTAAAATAAAGTCTGGAAACATCAATTGATTTTCAGCATTTACTCTAATTAACTGTTGGGATTAATGATTGTTAAAAAAAAAAAATGCAAGGCCAGTGACGTTGTAGGAGTGAAGCTTGACTCTCTGACGGTGATGTCAGAGAGGAGAATGCTTCACAAAGTGGGAGCTATTTTGGACAATGTGTCCAACCCACTCCATGAAGTGCTGGTTAGATACAGGAGTTCTTTCAGTGCCAGACTAATTGTACCAAGATGCACTACAGAGCGCCACAGGAAATCATTCCTGCCTGTGGCCATTAATCTATACAACTCCTCACTCTGAGTGTACATGTTGTTGTATGTTATTACTATTATTATTATTATTATTTATTATCATTATTATTATTGTTGTTATTATTATTATTATTATTATTATTATTATTATTATATAATACATCTCCTCACTCTGAATGTACATGTTGTTATATATATATATATATTATTAGTAGTAGTAGTGGTATTATTTGCATCATCATTATTATTATTATTATTATTATAATATAGTACAGCTCCTCACTCTGAGTGTACATGTTGTTATATATTGTTGTTGGTAGTAGTAGTAGTGGTAGTAGTATTACCACAACATACTGGTGAGGCACGGAGCACCATCTGGGAGTCGTCTTATTGGGCCTGGATTTATTTTCCAAGAGGACAATGACCCTAAACATTCTCCTAACTATTGCCGGAACTACCTGCGACAGAAGAAATCTGCTGGAACATTGAAAATGATGGACTGGCCCCCTCAAAGTCCGAACCTCAACCCTATCGAGCAAATTTGGTGCGAGTTGGAAAATAAACTGGACAGATCTATTGTACATTCAAAGGAAAGCCTTTGGCTTGAGTTGCAGAAGGCATGGGATAACATTAGTGTTGAAGTTCTCAGGAAATATATTGGCACTATGCCAGAGAGATGTGCCGCTGTAATTGCTGCAAAAGGTGGACAAATCCAAATATTAAAGTTAAAAGTGGATAAAAACAGTAGGACTCACTTCATCTGATATTTGTTGTGCTAAGAGAAACCATCTACACATTTCATGAACATTATGAAATGAAATCATGTTTTGGAGGCAAAAAAAAGTCTATATTTTCAGATCTATCAGGTGTTATAATAATTTTGGACACCACTGTATATACCGGAACTGTGTCTATCTGACTCCCTGTTTATCAGAAATAGTCTTCAGTCCCTCAGTGTTACCTTGGTAACCTGCTGTCTAAACAAATGTTGTATAGAATTTGTAGATTGTTTTTATTTGTTATATTTGGTTCTACTTGATTGTAAAAATACTTCAAACTGGCGTTTTTGTCTTTCAAAATGGTTATAGGATGTTCATGAATGTGGGTAAAACTATGTATATACCGGAACTCTGTCTGTCTGTCTGTCTGTCTGTCTGTCACTCCAACGGGAAAACTAACAGGCTCCCCTGACTTTGGTCCAAAACGGGGAAACAGCGCCACCAAATCGCCACTTGTGGCCACAAATGGTATTACACCGGTAGAGATCAGAGCTCCCATAGAGAAAGAATGGAAGAAGTTGTGAGAGTTAAGGTCTATAATTCAATCAAACTCTGCCGAGTTACAGTATCAGTAAACAGGACAATATGTGAGACTTTATGAAAGACTGGAATAATACAGCATGGTTGGATCGTGTGTGTATATATTTTTATTAGTAGTATTATTAGTAGTGGTATTATTATTATTATTATTATTATTATTATTATTATTATAAGACTCTGGACTCACCTGGTGCAGTAATTTACCTCTGTGTAATAATTTGTAATAATAATTTATAATACATCTTTTTTTTTATTCATACTTTTATATATTTATATTTTACTTTGTGTTTGAAGTGTATTCTGATTCTAATTCTGATTCTAATTCTGATTCTAATTCTAAGTGGCGACTCTGGGGCCAGGGGGGACGTCACCTATGGCGTCATCTCTGACGTCACAGAGTCTGATTCTCCGAGGTTGTAAATAGGACCCGCTGCAGCCCTCTGGTTACTTCCACCCTCCCTCATGGGAGTTGTGAGAGCTCCATTCACTATGCCGAGTGATACGGACGAATAGGCCCTAACAGCAACTTTGTAAGAATGCAGTGTGGCACTCTGTCCCACTTTGTTGGGATGCTCTCAGGTGGAGGGTTCATTACCTGTGAAGATCATGGTAATGGATTATTTTTTTCTAATTCCCAAAACATCATACAAATAAGCTAGCAGAGAGCTTGAGCACGTGACAGCCGCCACTGTGTGTCTGCTCTCTGCAGTGATGAGTGTGTGTGTGTGTGTGTGTGTGTGTGTGTGTAACGTGCTCAGAGCTGACAGTGTGTCGCTGCTCTGCTCACCAGTTGCACAACATGACATGAGGAGATACGTTCAGTGACTGACTGGTCCTCCTGTGATGCTGAGGACGCTGTGATCAGCTGTTTGGTGTCTGTCTCCCTCTGCTGTGAAGAAGAAGAATCGTTTTGGCTGCTGTCAACTTTCATCCTCATTTGTTTTCTCTTCAGAAAGGTTGGAGTTCACTCACTGCTCTCTCTGTTTAGTGAAGCCTAACTTACTTTCCTGCACTAGTTGCTCTTGCCTTTTGTCATCATTTTTGACTGAGAGTTAATGGCGTGACAGTCCACAGTGCTCATTTGGCACCAGTTTTACCCAGATACCAAATGTGAGCAGGTCTGTCATTCAGTACCAACTTGTTTTGTGTACTATCCTCATGTGGATTAATATAAGCATTACAGTGAAAAATTTGTGCTTACTAGCACTGCAGGCGGCCTTCTCATACTGTACTCTGGAGAACTGATTCTTATTTGACATTAGATTTTGCCAGTGGGATAATTTGTCTTTATATTATTCAAATGTATTCTTTGGAGAGTATCTATTACGCCTTTCTGTGCTGGTAACAGCAGTTTAATTTTACTGGGAATTAGTGCAGCCTGGATGTGTGAACTTCATTAAACCTATACGGTCACTTTGTGCAGAACCTCCATTCACATTTCTACAGTTTTACAGTTTTTCTTAGTGCCTGTTCCAGACTGAAACAAATAAAATAGAAATAAAAATAAAATAACAGACAAAGTGAAACAATAAGAGTAGAAACATATATATGTATACATATACACACGTGGACAAAATTGTTGGTACCCCTCTGTTAATGAAAGAAAAACCCACAATGGTCACTGAAATCACTTGAAACTTACAAAAGTAACAATAAATAAAAATTTACTGGAAATTAACCATTGAAAATCAGCCATTACTTTTGAATTGTGGTTCAACAGAATTATTTAAAAAAACAACTAATGAAACAGGCCTGGACAAAAATGATGGTACCTCTATAAAAGATTGAAAATAATTTGTCCAGAGGGACATGTTTAACTCAGGTGTGTCCTTTAATTGGCATCATAGGTGTCTTCAAACTCATAATCAGTCAGTCTGCCTATTTAAAAGGTGACAAATAGTCACTGTGCTGTTTGGTGACATGGTGTGTACCACACTGAACATGGACCACAGAAAGCGAAGGAGAGAGTTGTCTCAGGAGGTTAGAAAGAAAATTATAGACAAGCATGTTAAAGGTAAACGCTATAAGACCATCTCCAAGCAGCTTGATGTTCCTGTGACAACAGTGGCACATGTTATTCAGAAGTTTAAGATCCACGGGACTATAGCCAACCTCCCTGGACGTGGCCGCAAGAGGAAAATTGATGAGAAATTGAAGAGACGGATAGTTCGAATGGTATCCAAAGAGCCCAGAACAACCTCCAAAGAAATTAAAGGTGAACTCCAAGGCCAAGGTACATCAGTGTCAGATCGCACCATTCGTCGTTGTTTGAGTCAAAGTGGACTTCATGGGAGACCAAGGAGAACACCACTGTTGAAAGCAAATCATAAAAAAGCGAGACTGGAATTTGCGAAAATGCATATTGACAAGCCACAAAGCTTCTGGGGGAATGTCCTTTGGACAGATGAGACAAAACTGGAGCTTTTTGGTAAGGCACATCAACTCTATGTTCATAGACGCAAAAATGAAGCATACCAAGAAAAGAACACTGTCCCTACTGTGAAACATGGAGGAGGCTCGGTTATGTTCTGGGGCTGCTTTGCTGCATCTGGCACAGGGTCTCTTGAATCTGTGCAAGGTACAATGAAATCTCAAGACTATCAAGGCATTCTGGAGAGAAATGTGCTGCCTAGTGTCAGAAAGCTTGGTCTCAGTCACAGGTCATGGGTCTTCCAACAGGATAACGACCCAAAACACACAGCCAAAAACACCCAAGAATGGCTAAGAGAAAAGCATTGGACTATTCTGAAGTGGCCTTCTATGAGCCCAGATCTAAATCCCATTGAACATCTGTGGAAGGAGCTAGCTGCCATCTGGAGAAGACACCCTTCAAACCTGAGACAACTGGAGCAGTTTGCTCACGAGGAGTGGGGCAGAATACCTGTTGACAGGTGCAGAAGTCTCATTGACAGTTACAGAAAGCGTTTGATTGCAGTGATTGCCTCAAAAGGTTGTGCAACAAAATATTAAGTTATGGGTACCATCATTTTTGTCCAGGCCTGTTTCATTAGTTTGTTTTTTTAAATAATTCTGTTGAACAACAATTCAAAAGTAATGGCTGATTTTGATTGTTTAATTTTCAATAAATTTTTATTTATTGTTACTTTTGTAAGTTTCAAGTGATTTCAGTGACCATTGTGGGTTTTTCTTTCATTAACAGAGGGGTACCAACAATTTTGTCCACGTGTGTACATATATATATGTGTATGTGTGCATATATATATATATATATATATATTATTTGTTTCAGTCTATATATATATATATATATATATATATATACACACACACATATATATATGTGTGTGTGTGTGTATATATTGAATTGAACTATTCAGCCTTTTCATGATGTCGGAGTTCATTCTGTTAGGAAATTCCTGACACATTCGTTTCCCATCTTCTGTACATTTGCTTCACTTTCCGTTGGATAATGAGATGAGAGTGTAATCGCCAGCTGAAGGACCCTCATTAGACGGAGAGGCTTAAATGAGTGGTAGTAGTATTATTAGTATTGTATAAATTGTGATCATCTAAAAGTGAAACTGGACTGTAAATGTTAGCACACAGTCTAATGTCTAATGTTGTAGGCTATTTCATTTCTAAATTATTCGCTCAGCAGAAAAAAGGCAGCCTTCAGACTACAGGAATTTACTACTTCCAGCCAAGTCTGGCATATTATTCTAAATGTATCAAATTGACAACTTTTCACTTCTTAAATTAGAAAATGTAAAATTTACTTTCTCACAAACAAATTATTTATTTTGTTAAATGTTAAATCTTCATGAATGCAAATGCTACATTTTTACAAATCTTTGAGATGCAGGACTGGTTTGATTTTCAGTTCTCAATGTTGTTTATTAGTTATGTGCTTCAGAAAAGGTAAAAAAGCTTGTCAAAGAAGAGCAACACACACACACACACACACACACACACACACACACACACACACACACACAGGACACATGTCCCCACTGCTGTTAAAATGCATCCTCTAGTCCTCACTATGTAGCAAGTACAAGAACACACATTTTTGTAACTCGAACCAATGCCACTCCTCCTGCTACCAGCAGATGGCTCCCTCCTCTGTTAACCCTTCGGAGTCTAGGACCGCCACACGGCGTCAGAGTCACGTGTCGCACGTTTGAAAACGTAAAGCTGTGACACAAGCACGCAGGTGCTCAATTCAAAGACTGTTGGAAAGCGGACACTTCAAACTTTTTACAAGTGTTTGAATTTTGTCGATCGGCCTATTAAGACTAAATTTATGAAGAGCCGAAGTCGCGCACTACAGCAGCTCTTCTACGAGTTAGAAGATGCTGAATCTGATTCTGAGGAAGACTCCTTTCAGAGGATGAAGTGGATGCTGCGCGTGAAGACGAACGAGAGGAGGTGTCCGCGCAGACCTCCGCTCCTCCAAAGATCCAACTAGTTCCTACTCGGATTTTGTGTTTCTTTTGCACTCTTACATTCAGTGTGTCCATATATTATGTCAAAATAAATAAATACTTGTAGAATCACATAGGTGAGGTTGTGCTGAAAAGAAAGACACAAAGAAAGGCAAGCTAAGCAGTTTTAATGGGAAACACAAAGGTAAAATGAAAAGTAGTAAAGAAAAAAAAAGCCGTTTTACCCCAAGGGTTAACCTGCTCAGTGGGTTAGGCTTAGTTTTCAGTTACTTTCAGATTCGTTTTCCACAGAAACGCAACTAGAAGCAGATCGGATCTGTTCATGATTTACAGTGGTAAATGCAATAAAAGCGTCCCTTCAGCTATCAACATATCAGACAGCTGAGGAAACACTCATACAGGTATGTTGAATATGTACAGTTTATTGATAAATAATGATATTAAGGATGTATTGCTTGGTTTCACCAAACAATTTAGGGCAATTTTAATTTTTGGATTTTATTCTGAATTTCATTCTTTCATGCTGATTTGATAGATTGTTGAAAATTTCCTTTTTCCTTTTTCAAGCTTTATCTTCTTATAAGGTTTAAGAGAGTACAGTTGCAGACCGTGTCTTTTATCATTTCTGTTTCATTTCACCTTTGAGAGAATTTCTTTTAACCCGTTTCCTTTTGTTTTGTGAAGTTCTTTTTGCAGAGTTACTGCTACAGAGATGTTGGGAGGAAAAGCTTGGATCCCCTCTTACACCCTGTTTGTGCTGGCCACTTTATGTTGTCACTCTGCTCACTGCCAAAGTCAACGCCAAGGTACATAATAGACAAGGAAACAATGTCACTGGCACTGCAGGTCATGAGAGGACCTTAAACTCACAAGATATAGTAAAATGTTAACAGACAAGGAAAAACCTCACTGAATACACCTGTAACACCACCTACCTAGCCTTTGCTTGCCAGATTAACTGGTTTGGCTACTGTTAGACGAATTAAGACTGATGCTACAGCAGTATGCAGACCAGTATGTGGATGATTAACATTGTACTGGCTATTGTAGTTTTTATGATGAAAATAAGCTTCAGCTAGCAAGTAAGATGAAAAGGAGAGTGCTCATTGTGTTTATTTACCAGTGTTTTTAGCTGCTCGGTGAAAGCTAGCAATGTATGTAGATCCTGATGACCGTGAATAAGAATACAGGTATACATCACATCAGTGATACATCATCCAGAGCAGGCTCCTATCACCAAGGTAAAATCCGAAATAGCTGATTTCCGATGTGTTCCCTTGCCATGCACTGAAAAAGATCCTGCTAGATGGGTTTTTACGGCTTTATGTGCTTGTGTTGGATGTATATTTGTCTGGTACAGTGTCCTCAGGCTAAGTAATCTCATTCAAGTGGTTTTCTATTAGTTTTGTTTTGTACCATTATTTTAAATTAATTCAGTGAGTGTCATTTGATTTGCCCCAGAAAAGGGTGGGAACATGTTGCTAGCCAAAGTTCCCGAATGTGCCGACTTGATCTATTATGGATTCAACCACATATCCAAATATTTTAAACTCAAAGCTGTAAAGTGTGATTTTTATCAATAATTCTGGACAAACGACTGGAAATATTTTAATATTTTAACACACACCTCCCACCAATCAACAAGGCCTATTTGCTGACTTCAATGTTGTATTGATTGCCCACAGGTCCGGCACAAAAGAAAGACCTGAGACTCATACTGGTGGGAAAAACTGGATCAGGAAAGAGCGCTTCCGGAAATACCATCTTGGGACGCAAAGATGCCTTTAAAAAGGACATGTCGCCCGAGTCAGTGACTGCAGGCTGTCACAGAAAAGTGGTGAAGAATGGTGGCAGGGACATTGTTGTCATTGACGGCCCAGGGTTGTTTGACACCAAAAGAACAGAAAAGGAGGTGAAAAAAGAAATTGAGAAGTGTGTCAACCAGTTAGTTCCTGGTCCCCACGCTTTTCTGTTAGTCATCAGTCTGAAGGCAAGATTCACTGACGAGGAAAAGGCATCTGTGAAGTGGATCAGGGATAATTTTGGCTCAGATGCTGACATGTATACCATGGTCCTGTTTACACATGCCGACTTGCTAGTCGATAAATCTGTGGAAGAATATGTGGCTGAGAGCAGACATCTACAAAGACTGATAAATGATTGCGGAGGAAGATACCATTCACTCATCAATGATGAGAGACCAAGCAGAGCCCAGGTCGTAAAACTTGTAGAGAAGATAGAGAAAATGGTGGCGTCCAATGGTGGAGGCCACTACACCAATGAGATGTACCAGGCAGCTCAGAAAGCACAAGAGGAGGAAAAGAGAAAGCAGATGGAAGAGGAAAAGCGAAGAATCAAGGAAGAGGAAGACAGGATCAGAGAGCAAGCAGAAAGGAATGCTTGGTGTAAGACTTTAGCAACTGCTTCTCTGGGACTGTTTGGTGCAGGAGCATACTACACCTCATATACTCTGATGACAGTAGGTGGAGCACTTGGAATTAGTGCTTTTAACTGCATACTTGATGTGTTTTTGTAGTTGTGGGATCCTACAACAAAAACACAATATGGAAGAGGCAATAAATGATGGCTAAGGCTGAACCAAGTACTTTGCTCTACGTAGATGCCTATTAACTAAATCTTAAACTGAGAGATCAGGGTGAATTGGGAATGTATACATTTGTTTCTCTATGTGTGACTGTGTGGGATTAAAACATTTTTGAATGAAGTCTGTGGCTCAGTTTAAAGTCTCCAGGCATTCATTTTATTTCTGTACTGTTTTTGGGTTTGCTTATGCAGCAGCTTTGGTGGCTTGCATGTGTATGCATGCTATATGTGAGATAGAAGGCTGTGATTTCACACTAATAAATGTGTGTATATATATATATATATGTGTGTGTGTGTGTGTGTACTTATTGAGACTTACAGAGAACATATATTGAATTGAATCCTGTACCTTTTATAACTATTAGGGGATGACATTTAAAAACAATCACAATGACCAAGTATTATTATGTTATTGTTATCGTAAGTGTAATGAATATTATTTTCCCAAACCTCTAAAAGCCACTTAAATTCCCTCATAGTGATCAGCCCTGACAGTTTCATGTCCTTTTGTGCATTATTCCAGGAAGAAGGGGCAGCACATGTGAAAGCTATATACACTGTTGCCCATAAAGTTGGAATAAACAGTTTTTTACCTCAATTGTGACAATGTGATTTATTCTTGATAAGTAAAGTTTATATCTTCTTTATTGATCAAACTCTTCCAAACATATCACAGTGAAACTTAAACCACAATTAACCTTTGCAAACTGTGTATTCAGGCTTTAACAAAATAGGGGGTATTGAACAATTATTCCAACTTTATGGGCAACAGTCCTGTTCACTTCTCTAGTAAATAGGACAGATCATAGATACAACATGAGGCATTTGTAGTCCATTCAGCTCATGCATCCCTTTGGTTCAGCTGTTAGCCAGAAAGCTAACGTTATGCTAGCAAGATTGGCTGTAAATAATGCTGTGTGCGGTTGACATACAGTAAACATAGTTTTACAGTATGTTTAACAGCTAGCTAACCAGCTATCTCATGATCCCAAAATCCCTTTCAAGATTTTCACAAACAAATGAGGCCTCGTGTAACGTTACAGCCGCTGCAGCCTGAAGCTGTGAGCTGAGTGTGAGATGATCGCTTGTGCTCACTTCACCCTACAGGATGGTTGCCCTGATTTTCCACACAGAGAAAGTTTTTCAGGATAGCAGATCACAGATCACAGGCTGTCCTGTGTAAACAGTTCAAAGATGTGATCAGAGAGTGATCGTGTGATCCCAAGTCTAGTTGATCAGTCTGGTTCCTGCAGCTTGTGTGTCTCCATCTTGAGGATGAGACACTGAAGGACCAGCGTTACAATCACTGTTGGAAATAAGCTAGCTTGGTGTAGTGCTGCCACAAATTATAAACGGGGCCTCTGATTGCGTCCCTGTTGCTATGGTTACTCCAGCCAGAGCATTAATTTAGACGGTGAAGAGACGGATTCACTGGAACTACTTAGTAGGTGTCCATTATCACTTTGTAACAGACAACCAACAGCCAATCACAAGCAAGTATTCATCCAGGCCATGGTATAAAATATGATTTGATTAGTGAGGGTAGATGCAGTAGGTCTACTTATTTCAAAAGGTTATCTATTGTGTTTTTGTGTGTTAGAGCAGCACAGATATATTTCTATGTCAACAATGGAAGGATGTGATGCTCTGCAGAGCGTTTCCTCCCTTTTCAACAACCAGGCCTCAATATTTGGCTATAGTAAGATAACCGAAAGTTCATCAGTTGCAGAGCTTGACTGCTGCTCTGGCGTTGTGGTCTTTCTAAATCATACCAGCCACCTCCAGTCCACAAACCTGTTCAGCATATTCAGAGAGACGTTCAGAGACAGCCTCTTTGGGCATGCATATATTTCAGATGTAAACCAAAGACAATACAAGGAAATAGGAAGCCCCCTGTGCACAGACCAGGCTTCCAGAAGTTTCCCTGAAATCTAATGTGAAAGTCAAGCCACAGAGCTTGTTGAAGTTGACTGCTCAGGTCTGGAACAGCGTGTTTGGCCACCTGGGAACAGGAGAAGGCAAATCTGAAGTAATGGCTGAAGGTAAGACAATCTACCTGAGTTAATGTTAAAAAACAGGGCAGCATCAGTCCTTTGGTTACTGTAAGATGTAACACTGACTGTAGTAATGTGACACTGGGGAAAGCACAAGAGGGAAATGGAAAAAAATGTGATAATGATGCCAGTGACTAAAGTTTATTTTTTCTTATGTCTCAATGGTCTCATTTCATATCACAGCAATACCACTGCGAGAGAAGAGGCAGAAAACTCTACCTCGGTCCGATGGGTGTGGTCTGAATAACTTTGACGGTATGCTCATTCATTGTTTCTCTCATGAATGCTCTCAGTATAATTCAACATTCATATAGCAATATACCACTTTCTGATAAGGAACACTTTATTAAGGCTTAAACTAACTGCATCATTAATGTTAATACATGATATATGTGTGCTTTTAGATTTGAGGTTGCCAGGTTGTGAAAAATCTCTTCATCTCGAGTTTATTGTTTTATTGTTCTATTTTTTTAATCGGCTCTTTAACACATTTCAGTGGCTTATGAGAGGCTAATGCTGTGAAGGATCATTTATTTCTGACTTTCTAACATCTATAACTACAGACATTACAGTAGTTATTTAATGACTTATGAGTTTTATTCTTGACCAAGAGGACATTAGTTATCACTGTCCATAAGTCATTAATAGAAAAGATTCTTCCACTAAATAAAAAAGTCTAAATAAAGAGTCGGAGCTTATAAGTGTAATGTAATGATGACCATAGTTGCCCTGGCTGGTTTAATGCTCTTCCTGATTGATTAAAGCTGCCATTATTATTATATTTTAAATTGTGCACTGCGTATTATAAGAACTATGAATTGAACTACAGGATGGCAGCCTGTCATTTGAATTAAAAAGTACACACTCAGCATACAGGGCAAAAAGAGTATCTGTGTTTCTGGGTGTCCTACTTTTCCTAGTCTCAGCCCATGGACTAGATTACATTGTGGTTTAAAAGATCAACTTTATTTTCTGTCTGAGGTGTCCTACTGTATAAACATTTTCTGCAAATGTTTCTTTTATATACTTTTTAGGTTTTCTTTGGTCACAGTACCGCAATTGGCCATCTGGGGCAAATTGGCAGTAAGGCTGCCTGATGGTGTTGTATCCAGCCTTGGTTGACGTCCATGTTTGGTAGCTTGCAGCATTCCTTTTTCTTGCCTTTGTTGGAACACTTGCTTGAGGTCTTTGTGCTTTCCTGCCTTCAACTGTCAACTGCATGTGTACAACGCCATAAAATAGGGACTCATTCATAAAAGCATTGGCCCATAATGCTACTAGAGGTCAAAAACTCAACAGGGTACTTTTAATGGCAGTTAAAAAAAGATCAAGCAAGTTATACTCAAGGGAGATATACATCATCCAAAGAGGATTTTCACAACTTCGGCAAACCAATCGGCGCCCTTAAACCCAAACACTCACTTCAGAATAATGTGATGGAAAAAAAAGAAAGGATTCACTTTTGTTGAATCAATTATTGCTCCTTAATCTATTAATTAACCAACTAATTTTGCCTCTGCTGTTCCAGCTCTGGACTTATCTGGAGGGCTGAGGATAGTCCTGGTGGGTAAGACTGGATCAGGGAAGAGTGCAACAGGAAATACCATCCTCGGGAGAGCTGCCTTCAAAGAGGACCCGAGCCCCGTGTCTGTGACCAAGCACTGCGAGACACAGAGCGGGGAAGTGGACGGGACTATGGTCCAGGTGATTGACACTCCAGGTCTGTTTGACACAGCCATCACAGAGGAAGAACTAAAAACCAGGATAGAGGAGTGCGTCAAATTGTCGATTCCCGGCCCTCACGCCTTCCTGCTGGTGATCCGGCTTGGAGTAAGATTCACTGAGGAGGAGAGAAATGCAGTGAAGTGGATCCAGGATAACTTTGGAGACGATGCCTCCATGTACACTATCATGCTGTTTACGTGTAAAGATCAGGCTAAAGCTGACAATGCTCTGAAGGAGTGCAAGGAGCTGCGGAGACTCTCAATTACATTTGGACGCAGATACCACGCCTTCAACAACAACGACGCTGACGACCAAGTGCAGGTCAAAGAGCTGATCACCATGATCAAGGAAATGATACAGGATAACGGGGGCAAACATTACACCAACGAGATGTATGACAAAGCCCAGAGGAAGCTGAGGGAGGAGGAGGAGCAGAGGAAACAGGCGGAGGAAGAGAAGAAGGAGGAGGAGAAGAAAATGTGGGATGCGGAGAGGGAGAAGAAAGAGAAAGAAAGAGAAAAGGAAAAAAAGGGGAGAATTAAAAACATACGAGTGGCTGCGGCGGCTGCTGTTGTGTTGGTGATAGCTGGGGTGGCCATCGCAGTGGGGGCTGACACCACAGTGGCTTTGGCTCTTGGAGCTCCTCTGCTCGTCCTGGGGGTGTTATGTGGTTTAGCTGCCATCTGCATATGGAAGGGCATAAGATGCAAAGCCAAAGCAGGTGTTCCAGTATAGCTATGTGACACTAAATATGCATTATTAATATTACACTCATTACTTTTTGTTTGGAACTAATGAGTGAATTATGTTGTTCTGGTCTTTGCTGCATTCTGCTTCAGAAATGATAAAGTTTTGACACAACCTTACAACAATCAAGTATGTGAATTTAATACAATCAGTAAACAAACGGTATGAAACACTTGCTTTCTTCTTGTTTTCTTTTCATTCATTTATTGTTTGAAACCCACATCATAAGTTATGCCTAAAACAGAAAAAGTTATGAGAAAAAGTTTGAATCCTAATAAATAATGTTGTCATATTGTGCTGATAGACTGCATTTTTGCACCATATATAGTCTTCCCTGAGATCCTCTTCCGTGCTGTTTCCTTTGCTTTATTATTAGTAACATTACAGGCTTACATCCCTGAAGGAAATGAGAGACAATGGTGAACGTCCGCCAGCCAATCACATTTAAGTGAGCAAGCATTCTTAACAGAGCAACCCCCTCACCACACTGCAACATCACTGCCAGTACACATCATCCACGGCAAAATGGGAAACTGCAAGGCTAATTTGCACAAGCTATGTAGTGTATTTTTGATTAATATGTAAAAATAATTCAAATTTGCATCCATCACGTAAAGATTTTAACCCTAGAGAGGTGATCGCTTCTGGATTTTTTGGATCGATTAACGGGAAAAAAAAGGCCCTCGAGCCTTAATTATTTGTCCAAGAGAAGTCATGTCAGTCACGTTTTCTTTTTTTATTCTCTATTACAGCACCTCTAAGTCAGGAGCAAGACTCGAAGTCAGAGAGGAGAATGACGTGTCAAAATGTACAAAATGTAACACTTAATATTTTGACATATAACATTTTGTCAGACGTAATACTTCCCATTTGCGATGACCTTGTGTTTACCTGTCATTTGGATTAACTTTGAATTAAAACATGAACATTAATGTTAAAATAATATAGCTAATTCACAGTTTAGACACACTAATCAATTCATGGATTTTACTCATAAAGTGGAAACTGAACTTGACAGGCATTTCCATACCGCCATGCATAAAATGCACCAACTGTCATGGTTCAAGCTCAATGCATTAGGCTGCACCTCTCTTTAAATGTTGGTTTTTACTTAGCATGTATTTTGAGTGTAGGTATAGTAGGCTACCCATGAGCCATATAGCTTAGCCAGCTAGCTTAGCTTAGCATGAAGACTGGAAATGGGGGGGAAACAGCAAGCTTGGCTTGGCCCAAATGTCACAAAATCCACTACCAGCACCACATCTGTCCAAAAATGAAAGCATAAAAACGATGTGTTGTGCTGTTAGGGGGGCAACGTGCCAGATTATTTCTTGGATGAGTCCTGGAGTCTTGTCATCACTGTGAGGTTGCCAGGCAACCAGTGGTGACTTGTTTGCTCTTACACTGTAGGTTTTGAACATCTCAAACAAATGACTTATAATGCGTTAGTGAGCTTTACAGGTGCTGGTAGGTGGATTTTGTTATCTTTACTGAACCAGGATAATTGTTTCTCTGTGCCTTGTCTTTACACTATGTTAAGCTAACTGACTGCTGGGTGTAGTGTCCCATTTACCATACAGACGCGGGAGTGGTATTGATCTTCTCATCGAACTCTCTGCAAGAAAGCAAATAAGAGGTCTGCCCATAGATATGAGGGGTTGAAAAGGATTGAGCCAGGAATTAACCATGCCAAAATTCAAATACATAAATATGAGTTTTTGGTCACAGTGGTTCTTTCAGTGCCTCCTTACTCTGGTGAATTTAAGCTGACCGATTTTATGGCAAATGAGCAACAGTGTGGAGATGTAGAAGCCTTTGTGGCAAGTCTTGCCATTATAACTGGGATTATCATGCAATACAGGCACATCTCACAACACATTATGAAGCTGTCATCACTTTGCTCTATTTTATTCTTACAAATCAAACAAAAAAGTAGTGTTCTCCGCACAAAATGATATTCATGACAACAGTGGGTAGCATCAACAAAAGATTTGTCATAAGAGGTTCAGTATCATTCAAAGCAGGCAAGCTGTGACAAACATGTATGAATGTATATTAATGAAATGAAGAAAAACAACAAAATCTTGACAAAAGAGGCCAAAAGGAAAATTCAATTCAACTTTATTGATCCCCCAAGGGGGGAAATTCCATTTTACAGTGGGGGGGAAAGTGTGGGGGGGAAACATGAGGAGAGAGGGGAGGAGAAAAAACATGCGACACCAGACTGTACTCATGTGGAGTGCAGTGTGGGATCGGTAAAAAAACCTCAGCACAAATTTTTGCACATCACATGACAATAACAACATGGCAACAGGGGAGGGGAAAAGGGGAGTGGAGAATTCCAGCACCGCAGGAGGCAGGCCGCTGGCTACAGCCCCGATAGGCGAGCCCTTGGACCACGCCCCTCGTACTGGAGGGGTGGAAGCTGGCGAAGGCGTTGGATATAGGGCAGGAGTAAGTCCTGATGTGTTTGCCCATCAGTTCCCAAAACCCGCCTCAGTTCATTCGCGGTCGTCCCTGGTCTGGTTCCAGACGAGCCAACAAACACCAGGTTAATGGGGGAGGGATGGGGAAGAGTGTCCCAGCTGCAGTGCACTCAGAGGGGAGATTGTTCAGACAGTGACCTTGGCCAAGGCCACTGTTTAGGGAGGCCAATTCAGATTAGATTATTTGGGTTGGAGCGAGACAGCCATATTCAATAGACTTGGCTTACTCTATTGTCCATTCTGGTCACTCAATCGATCCAATCGATTCAATCCATTCTGCAGAGCCGAAAGCTTCTCCAAGATGTTATCCGTGCGGTTGAGAACCGCAGCCACGGCCGTGGCCTGGGCCCTGCCTAAGCCCTCAATCATGGTCGGCAGCGGAGTGGGGCCCTTGACTGCTGCCACCGTCTTCCAGAAAGTGCAAAAGAAGTGAATATGTGTTCATGTGTGAAAAAGCAATGAAAGGAATGATTGCTCAAAGGAGACATGATCATTTTCGGGTTCATACTTTTGGCTCCCACTGGAATATTTTTACATGCTGTAGTGTTTAAAGAACAGAAGTATATTACTTTTTGTACTATCATACTATTTTCACCATCTCTTGTTTTAACTGTCCGTTTTAGCTCCTGTCTCTTTAAAGATCCCTTCTCAAAAAGCTTGCTCTCCTGTGATTGGTCAGCTCCAGGCACCACCCAGCAACTCCCACATCAGCACTGCCATATATTAGAATGTATGGCTGAGCAAAGCAAAGTTCAACCGATTAACTTGTCAAATAAACAGTAAAACAACATAAAACACAACAAAACTAAATTCATCATTATGGGGGGCACTGAAAAATGGACTCTCAGGAGAATCTGGATTGTTGACATATTGTTCAAAGACAGTGGATCCCACAGGATCATTTTGTCCAGACAGCTAGGCCTAGACTAGAGAGGGAAAGAGTTCTTACTGAACTGTTTAGTTTGAGTTTGTTGCATTTTCTTACTGATTATGTCAGCAGTACATCCACACATATTTAGAGCTATTTATTACATTGTCCCACAGGAGTTTTAGCTTGTATGTATGTTCTACAGTGGTTTTGTCAGTGCCAGTGTACTCTTTATGTTGAACAAGCAACAGTTTGGAGATCTGGAAGCATCAACAACACATCAAACAACACTTTTTGAAGTTGTCATCAGATTTTTAAATTTTATTCTTACAAATCAAACTGGAAAATTACAATAGTATTTTTCAAACAAAGTGATATTCAGGATAAAAATGCACAGAAGATTTGTCATAATATGTTCATTTATTCTGCAGCGCAGGCAAGCTGTGACTAATACGTATGAATGTGCATTAATGCGATGAATAACAGGAATAAAAGCTTGACAGTGCATGGAAAAGCTATTAAAGGGATAACTTCACAAGTTTGCTGAAAGAGTCATGGCATGACCCACACGACTTAGCTCTCTTTTGGTTTAGGTTTCATCCACCACCCAACTGCTTTTGAAATCCCTGCTCCTGCTAACATTAGAAGGGGTTTTATGGATAATGCTACTGCTTCCTCTGCTACCACAGCACGACCAGCCACAGGGGCAGCTGTTATTGCTGCTGCCATCATCAACTGATTACCTGTGCCGCTCACATAATCTCCACACTTGCGCCACCATTCATCTGACTTCAGCTTTCTCTGGGCCTCTTCGTATTTGCTGCTGGTATAATGGTCACCATTTAATTGCACTATTTTGTCTATTTTTTCAAACAGATCAGCCACCTGAGTGCGATTGTGCATGCATGTGTTGTCAAACACGATGTATCCACTTGTGCTGTCACTGACAAGCTGTTTGAGTTTAGAATTTTGGTCTAAACAAGCCTCAATGGACTCTGACAGCTGATCTCCCCTGGTGAAAAGCACCAGCGTATACTTAGAGGCCTCCTCACCAAAGTTGGTCTTGATCCATTTGACAGCCTTCTCCTCCTCCTCTGTGAACCGTACATCCAGTCTGACCACCAGCAGGAATATATGAGGTCCTGGGACAGACAGCTTGATGCATTTCTCTATTTCACTTTTCAGCTGGACTTCGTTATTCGTTGTGTCAAAGACTCCTGGAGTGTCAATGACACTCACAGTTCTTTCATCAAGGTGGTTGATTTTTTTTTCACATGTCTTTGTCACAGAGGATGGACACATGGGCTTTGTCTTGAAAGCCTTGCATCCCAGGATGGTGTTCCCTGTTTCACTCTTTCCTGATCCAGTCTTCCCCAGCAGCACAATCCTCAGCTCACGGACAACTGGAGTACAGGAGTCTGTGGACACAGTGATGGGATTTCTCAGGTTTTGGGCCAACTCACATAAAGAGCATGAAAACAAGTAAAGACACTCACCTTCAGTTGAACTTAAACCCATCATGTCGTAGAGAAACAAATGCCAGGAAACAGACCTGGATACGAGGCACAAAAGCTCAGATCGCAGCACCTTTTTATTTCTGTGTGGTTTGTCCTACCTCTCTCTCTCTCTCCCTCCACCTCAGTGGTTTCCTGGAAAGTGAAACTGAAAGCATACAAGAGCATTATTTGAATAGTTTCAAACACCAAGGATGTCATGTTAAGGAAACATGACATTATAAGCCATCTGCATTGCTTTTTTGTAGAAAGAAACCTGAGATCTAGTTAACAATATGAGTTAACTAACTTTTCTATTGATAAATGTCCCATTCATTGATAATCAAGGTTCAAGGATCATTTCTGTTTGCATTACACAATACAGAATTGCTCCATTTTAGAAACTGAATCTAGAGGAAGGCTTAGTAACTGTGGTTTTCAAGCTAATCAAGCCGGGGGTACAACGATATTGTTTTGATATTTTTACAAAGGCAAGACGTGGTGGGAGAAACATGGAAATAAAATGACACCAATTGCATTCACAGCGTGGAAAAGGAAAATGTCAACCAGTTTGGCCAGTCAGCCTGCATAGCAGCAATCAAGGCAAAGTGCACTTTGACTCCAAACTCTCTGCTGCCAGCTTCAGCTCTGTCAGGAATCCTACCAGGCAGCTAGTTACCAGCAGGCCTCTGTCTGCAAGGATAGTGTTGAAAACAACATGGTGATGAAGCCGGTGTGGGAATGGTAGCTGTTCCTCAATTGCCATCTAGTGGCGGCTTTAGAGAGCAACTTTTAATTCACCCACCTGCATGCTGTCAGTGTCCACACAACTTTAAGGCATTCTTCTCATTTTCAACTGCATATTTGTATTTGGAGGTTTTAATGTTCAGAAAATGCATAGTTTTTTGCTCATATCTCCTAGTCCGCACATATCTATGTTGAAAAGACATTAAAAAGTACATTTTGTATAATAAAGGACCTTTAAGTACTCACTGAAATGGTCACATAAATTACAATCTGACTGATCGTTTCCACTTCTTTTGGTAATTTTGCACTATAATATGACGTGGAGGTTGTTGTGACATGTTGTGCTTGTCAGGCTATCAGTTTTCAACTCCTCCTCCTTGGCTCAGTACATTCAATGGCTCAATGTGGCCACTTCAATGTGGTGGCAATCAAACAATGTCTGTAACAAAGTGTCCTTGTGCTGTCATTTTTCTTTTTACATAACTAGCTGATTGTGTTTATGTGTGTGTGTGTGTGTGTGTGTGTGTGTAATTAGTATGCAGTATTACACACTGTTGCCCTCCTACACCCCTGTGTATGAGATCCAGAGGGACAAGCTGTCCAGTCATAACAGCAGAGAGATACCAGCTGCTCACACCACACTGCTTCACTACAAAGAAACACACAAAGGATCATCAACACGCCATCTGTGGACATCTGACTGCTTGATTGGTGGTTGAAAAGTAAGTTTTATAGTTTATAAAGTCTCGCTGGAGTAAGATGAATGCTCTTATTTTAACTTATTGTTAACTGTGATATTGCACAGTTATATGTTGCTCTCCTCTAATCGCTCAGATCCACAGTACAATTACGTTATATCTGTGTTCATTTCAAATGTGCCTCTGTAAAGTACATTTTCTGACAAGTCTCTCACTCATCTTAACAGTATATGCAGATACGATACTGAGGAGAAGAGGGGGAATCATCTCAACACCTCACTGGAGATCTTACTGAATGACTTTGGGACTTTGAACTCTCAGCAACCTACTGGTGAGAAAGTCAAGAGACAATCCAGACTGAAGTTTTTCTCTTGCCCTGAAGTTTCTTGCGTGGCCATGGCATCAACAGGCCTTCAGCTGCTGGGCCTGGTGTTGGCTGTGCTGGGCTGGGTGTGTGGGGCGTTGGTGTGCGCGGCTCCTTTGTGGCGCGTGTCCGCCTTCGTGGGCGGAGAGCTGGTGATCGCCCAGGTGTTGTGGGAGGGACTGTGGATGAACTGCCTGTCTCAGACCACAGGACAGATCCAGTGCAAGACCTATGACTCCACCCTGGCCCTGCCCACGTCTGGGCAAGTCGCCCGGGGCCTCACTGTTCTCTCCCTGCTCCTCTGCCTTCTGGCCCTCATACTCGGGGTGGCAGGGGCCAAGTGTACTCACTGCGTGGGTGACGCTAAGCAGGCCGACAAGGCTCGGCTGGCGAGGATAGCAGGGGTGCTCTTCCTCGTGGCCGGCCTGGCCTACTTGACACCCATCTGCTGGACTGCCTATGCAATCATCAGGGACTTCTATGACCCGAACATTGCAGCACCTTTAAAGAGAGAGCTGGGACCGGCGCTGTACCTGGGCTGGGGGGCCTGTGTGCTGCTCCTGGTGGGGGGGGCTCTGCTGCATGTCGGCTCCTCTCCACCAGGAGGAAGAACGCAGCCTGTTTTCGGAGGGACAGCGAAGGACAACTCACATACAGGAGCAGCAGGAGAGGCGAAGCAGCAGGAAAAATCTTTTGTATGAAGTCACTTTGTTGGACACAAACAGAGGTCACAGCGTCATCATACAAACTCCTGAAAACTGCAAGGCCACATTATACTGAAGGACATTCAGTCTATACTGTGTTTTATATTCTATAAAGAGTTGTTTCTTAGAATTATGGTGTGGATTCATATGGTGTGGATGTAGACTGATACATTTGATAAAAGGCAGTTTTACATTTATTAATAAATGTGTGTGATAAAAAGTGTTTCTAAACAGAAAATAGATATAGAAAAGTGTTTCTTATAGAATTGACATTATTCAATAGCTTTCTGTTAGAGTTGGAGTTGACATGAATTGTGGGAGGATTTAAGATGTTTAGAAGTTTACTAATGTGTGCGACTTACATGTCTCAAATTCCACCCTGCCTCTGCTTTTGTTCGTGTATGTGCGTGTGTGTTTGTGTGTGCGTGTGGGCGGTCTGTGTACAGAAGGCCAGTGTACATAGTATAGCTGTGTGTGCTGGTGTGTTCACTGACAATAAGTGTAGGCGGTCAGAGCGACGCTTGTTTATTTACTTTGTATGAATGTTTCTGAGTATTTGGGGTTTCCGAGCAAATTTACTCTTGATATTCTATTTTGTTTTCATTTCATTTCATTCATTTCTTTACTCTTGTTTACATTTTTACTGTACCTCTTTTATTGATATCAATTAAACTCTGTCTATGTTTCAGAGCTTGTCTATTCATGAAAAATTAATTATTAATGTTTACGTAATATAATTATTTCAGTAGTAACGGTAGCTAAAAATAATTTGTTACTGATTTCATTTTTGACTTGTGTTCTCTGACTTTCTGTGTGTAGTTCACTCATTCTCACCATTTTATGCCATATATGTTGTATACCACAGATACAGTGTATGTTTTACAGCTACACCATAATGTTTCATCCAGCTTTTGCCACCTCAACTTTGACTTAATTACATTATACAGTATGTATACTTACAATACGAACTTTATTCAGCACATATACATGAGTGTGACTTTGCATTTTCTCTTACTTTTCTGTATTGACTGTATTTTGTACAACTTATAACCATTTCTGCATAAATATACATGTTTGGATTCATTCACACATTCAGTGTGAGCCCTCTGTGATGGAATAGATCATGTGTTTATGTGCAGACTGAATACTATAGACAGTCCTGCTTACCCCGTGTTGTGATTTCAATGACTATGAAACGCATATAGATATCTTGGATATAGCTATATAACACATATATCACCTACTAGAAAAAAAGAACACTTAACGGTCTCTGAGATATCAGTAAAATATAATAAATGAGCACACAGAAGTTATATCACATCAGTTGCAAGTGCAAGGCTATGAGACATCAGCAACACACTCACTCAGAACCACAGCCACTAGGAGCTGTGACAGCAGACATAATACACTTGAGGGCAGTAAACACCAAGTAAGTGATGTGCTCTCTATAAAGGACTGTCACACATCATGACATGACATGACATCATGCTGACATAAAGAGATATACATTCAAATTATGTTTACAGCAATACCAATGTGGGTGCCAACAGTTTGAATGTCAGTTTGCAGCTTTTGCACTGTATGTCTGTCATGCAATATTTGATATTATGACTGTGGCTGATTTGGCCCGATAAAAACATGTCTCAGAATGTAACAGTATGATCCACCAATGCTGCATGTCAATGCAACTGAATTACAATAAGGCTTCTAATAATTGCTACTTATTTTTGGTGAAGGTCTTAAGATTATGTTGCATAACCTCAAACTTCTAGTACTTGTTCATGTGTCTAGTTGAACTGCTGTAGTGTTCAGAGTGATCCACAGGTTTTAGGTGTGAGTTTTGTGCTTTAAACACTGCACTTGATTCAAGGGACAACTTTTATTGGAAACTGTATCAAAGAACTCAACATCACATGGTCCCAACAGGAGAAGACATCCAACAGTGATTCCACATAGCTTTGCCTGCATGCTGCCCTGCTGACTCTGCACAGTACAGAGGAGCAGATTTGCACTTGTTTTTAAGGGCATAGTGCAAAGGGGCTACATGGAAAGACCTGCTGCCCTCTGGACTGTGCCAAAAGTCCCTCTTTCCTGGAGAAGAACAAACTAGTCTGTAACTTTCCTGACTAAGGCCTTTGTAATCTAAACACTGCAAGTCTATTTTCAGTGTGTGCTCTCCCTCTCTTTTCTAGATAAAGTAAAACCAGTCAACCCTCTCTGCAGTATAAATTACTCTATTTCAACAGCAATGACTTCCTTCAAGAAAAAGTTAATAAAGTGGCTGAAGAACACCGAACTGTAGTACTGGGTGTAATCCCACAGTTAAACACAAGGGGCAGCAACAAGCCTGTTACGAGCTGACATGTCAGAATTAGGTGAAAAAGATGAAAACATACACGGAAGAGCCGCACAAATGTAAGATTTATAGAGGAACAGCATCAAGTGGGAAGCCTAATGTCTGTATAGCGTTTGTAGCATAGTAGAGACTGTTTCTCACACAGTCGAAACTAAGCTAACTTCTAGCTAGCTCATAACACGAATGACTGACAAAATTAAAAAAAACAAATCAAAAATAAAAACATGGTATTTCTAACTATGTGGAGTATAGTTCATGTTTCGTTCCCACTCCAAGGCCACAAAGTGCTGTGATAAGTTGATTCTCGGGGTGAGCAGCAGCCTTGACGTTCACACCAGAAGTGCCAACAAGCGATACAGGTCCTCTGCTGTTTTCTAATCAATAACCTCATGACTTAATAACATAAAGCACCGACGTCTCTGTCTGCGTGGTCTCTCTCGCTCTCTGTTTTACTGACAAACTGACTAACATGTAGAATAAGTATGTTGCAATGAATGAAAGTTGTTCTACCCTGGAGGTCGTGTCACTTTGCTACCTTGACATGGAGCGCACATGTCTAATAGAGTGTGACATCAGTGTTGTTGTACATGTGACAGCTCAGTAGAGTTACACACAGAACAAAGTGACGATGCTGGCTCATTAAGTTAGGAGACTATTCATTATATCTGTAAGACAGACATCTACAGACATTATCACAGTCTGATACTAGTCTATTTTAATAAATATGGTGGATGGGCTTTTGATAAATGTATTCATGGAAGCATTCTTGCCATCACCGGAAAGTTTCTGGTGAGCATGAGATAATTTCTGGTGAGCACGAGATAATTTCTGGTGAGCACGAGATACCTAAAATAGAATAAAAATTCACCCATGTCCCTTTAGGGGCTCCGTACTGAGGCAGGCTATAGCGGAAGGGGGAGGAAGCTGAAGTTGATCTCTTTCAAATTCAGTGGTTTAGTCTACTCTCCTCTCAGTGTTACCAACTACTGCTTTAACGCACGAGTAATAATAATCTAATGATGTAACAGTGATAATAGTCACAGGGGACATTTTTCTGCATTGGGTAATTTTAATTTAAATACTTAAAGTATATTTTACTGATTGTATGTAAATACTTTTACTTAACATTTTAGGGCAGTACTTTTACTTGTAACAGAGCAGTTTTACAGAGTGGTATTAGAACTTATACTTCATAACAGGAATACTTCCTCCGGCACGGCAGGTAACACATTACGAATAGACACGTCATTAATAATCTTTTTTTGTCATAGTTAACTGACCGCTTGCTCGAGATTGTAAACGATTGTCCTCTTAAAGAGACAGTAAACATGTGGCCTGTCTGCAGCTGCAGGAAGGATGCGTGTCACTTTAAATCTCGCACGACATGTCTGTGGTGGTGAAAGTGGGCCGTGTGAGTTTGTGCTTTTCGGAGCCAAATCTTTCTCATTCCCCGCTGTCGACCTTTGGATCGCTGAGCCCGGGGCGGGTAGGCAGCTCCGCAGTCCGCGGTGACAATTGGCTGCGCTCCTCTTCTCTCCTCTCCTCTCTGGCTGCAGCTGCTTCCTATTGCGCCGCACATCGTGGCCCGACCACGGCAGACAGCGCGCGCATACACACACACACACACACACACACACACACACACACACACACACACACACACACACACACACAGTCTTTCACGTGCAAACGCTCGTACTATGTGGCGCGAGTGTGCGCGCGCGATGCACCAGGAGCCCAAAGTCCCCCGATCCGTCTGTTATCGAAATGTTTGAAGATTAACGAGGTTATCCGTGTGCTGTAGACCACGAGCCGCAGCCAGCTGCACTCTGCAGGCCAGGAAGCCGACAGAGCGGGCGGACAGCGTGTCAGGGCGGACCGGGAGGGAGGAAGTCACCGCTACAGCTGCAGAGATCGGAGCCATGACGGAGAAGCGGATGTCGCGGTGGTATTTCGGTGGGCTGGCGTCCTGCGGAGCCGCCTGCTGCACCCATCCTCTGGATCTCCTCAAGGTGAGAGGCTGACTGAGTGTAACCCTCCGCTGGTGTGTAGAGGAGCGCAGGCCTGAACACCAGGCAACAGCTGTTTCCAGTCGTGGTCGTGCAGGCTGCGCTGCCTCCTCACCACTCATCACACTGTGTTAACAGTGAGTGCTTCCACTATAGCTGCAGTGAGCAGGCAGTGGCCAGGCCAGTGCTCTGAGCTGTCACAAGTCCTCTGTGGCATCACTGTAATGTGTATTAGGATGATCAGTGATGTGAAAAGGTGGCACACATGAAGGTTGGTCACCTCAACTGACACAATTTGTGAAAAGTGATAGAAAGTAATTAAGTTTAAAGTACACAGACTGGCCCACTGTAGTGTTAGTTTAATATTTACATATGAAGATAGATATAATATGGTTATTGTAAGATCACACAGACCAGAAGGAATATCTGTTTTCTCCCATAAGCAGCCTGTCCTTGCTTGACAGCAGTATGTGTGAGATGCTTGTTCGGTCTTGTTAAGCTTTGCCCTGCTGCTCTTGCACAGAGGAGTAAGCCGCAGCAGCACATCTTTACCCAAATTAGCCAACATCCTCCCTCACTTTACTTGTACCTTGCACGTGGTGACATTGGAAACAGCAGCACATGACACCGATAACATCGACTGGTCTTCAGGAAGTCTAGGGATAATGAGTAATTATGTAGACAAGGTTGGTAATCACCACCAGCAGAACTGTCCTCTGGAGTGCTTCACTTGTGCCCTAACTTGCTTGTTAGCTGGTGATGCCGAATGAAATTACAGTGTGGACCTTGTTTACTACATATGTCATTTTGTCTACCCACGGAGTTGTCAGTGTGGCGGTATTACCACTTTACTTGTAGTGTGTTTTCACATATGACATTCATCAAGCAACATTTAAACTCAGTGAAAAACATAAAACAAACGATCACTTGTACTGCATAGTTACCAAAAAAATATGTTCCCATTAATACACTTCTTATCCAGTGGAGAAGAGAGGCAGGTATCATGGCTGTTAAGGATAATGACCTGAAAACTAGTTAAAGGTGGTTTTACTGGTTTAATGCTGAGCAAATACAGCAGTTTTACAGGGCCCTTATGAGGACTCACTATCCACACTGAGTGGACATGATCTGGGTCAGTAGGTGAGAGTCCTTTAAGATACACTAAGAACTGCAAGGTTAGTCTTAATTAATCTACAAAAATACAGAATGTGTTGGATTCCCTGTCCCAGTGTAGAACCTTATCAGAGAGATATCACCATCAGGTACAATGTGGAGCTGCGTCGACGTTGACAGCTGCGTCAGTTCAGACCAGACAGTTCCTTGATCAAACTGATCAAATTGGTGTGTGTGTGTGTGTGTGTGTGTGTGTGTGTGTGTGTGTGTGTGTGTGTGTGAACTAGAGGCACATATTAGGTCATATTCTTTTTTGGTGTCCTTCTTTAATACTTTTTTTTTTTTTTTTAAAAAAAGAGGTTTTCACAGTCAGTCTTGCCACATGTCTTTTTCTTCAAGTCGCTAAAAACACAACTTGAGCGTAGCATTTTTTGGCCTATATTCTTTTTTACATCGTGGCAAATTGGCGCCATTAAAAGTATGCTGAATTAGCTATCAGCACTTCCTGTAGGCTGTGTACCCATGAATGTACGGAAAGTTATTACCGAATTACTTTGATACTGAAGAAAACTTTAAAAAAGTGATAATTTCCAAGCAAATTCTGGAGTCTTCACTCAGTTCACAGTTTTCGCACAGACTTCTGGAAGTTTATTTTTGATGGACGTCACAGATGATGATGGAAAGCGTCACACTGAATCTAAGCGTATGTGTCCTCATGGCTGCGTTCAGATTTGACTTGCGGTACGACTCGCAGGAGGAGCACGATTTTTGAGGCAAATTGTGCTGCGTGTCACAGCGACTGCTGCAGCTCCAAATGCTGAACATGTAGATGGTGTACACTGGTGTGCACTTGTCCATGACAGTTTGCAGTATCTTTGCCTCATGTCTCACCGTCTCTGCGCCCTTACAAATACTGCAGGACTGCTTTTAACAACACTCTGTACTCAGGTGAACGTTTAGGTAGCAAAACATGGTGTAGTGTTTGGAATACAGAATGCGGTTTTGCCGAACCTACCGTCTCACTGATACTCCGTTTTTAGTTGAATGCATGCTTATTGCTCTCTTGCGCATTAAACTATTATAATGATGATTAGTGCACAAGAGCAGTTGAGGACATGATGTGGTGCTTATTGCGAGAAGCAAATGGCAGGTAAAAACCACATTAAAATGGTAGAGATGTTAAAAAAACACTGATTCACAGAGCACATTTAGCACTGCAGTGGGATTCCCACATGGCTCATATTGGGCCATGAGTTGGGTAAGGTGCGAGCTATAAATGGTTGGATTGTAATGAATTTTCTGTTGGAATAAATAAATGACTATGAGGCTAAATGTTTACTTTTTGCTTCAAGAGTGTCTGAGGGTGACTTGTAGCTCTCATTACACTTTGGTCTCCCAATTTTAGGATAATACAGCAGGACAGTGACGAGGCTACAGGCTACGCTGCTCGCCCAACATGGATGTTAACAGCTTCAAATCAAAGCTGAGAGTCAGTACTTGATCCTCAAAGTCATTGTTTCCCTCCAGAGCCATTGTGCCGGAGTACAGAGGCAGCAGAACAAAGGAATGTGTCACTATCCAAATACTTACACACTGCGCTGCCTTTAGTCATGTGGTTTCACACCAGTCGGGCTGCTAACGTGGCAGTCAGGTGAGGACTGTCCCTAGTGTTGGATGTAGCTGTATTTGGTGCACTGTCAGGACTGGTGCTCCCATGAGGAGGTGTTCTAGCTGGTTATGGGGGAGGTATTTTCTCTTAGAATAAAAATGTAACCATGTGAGGAAGAATAGCATAAACACCCATCGATAAACCCCCATTCATGCACACTGAAATAGAACAGTGACTATACAAACTGTGGGCACTTACATGTTGTGGTAACAGCATGCTGGTATCAAATAGGAATGAATTTTAAGGACAACTGATGCCACTTTGTAGAAATGAGAATGTGTGTGTTTCAACTTGCTCTGTGCTGCAAGCTTGGTGTTCACCGCAGCTTTTCCTCTTACTGCTCGTGCAACGGAGGCTTGAATCACCTACAAATGAATGTATGTAGGTTAAATGGCAGCATTTGAATAAGCTGTTTGCTTTCTGAATGAAGCAGTGTTTTCACACGCTGCTTTTCACACTGGGGCACGGCTGAAATCGTTATCGCAATATTAAAGTCAAATCAGTGATCTGAGCTCCGCTGTGGTGTATTACACAAGACCGAGCTTTTCTTCTGTTTAACCCAGAACCTTCAGTGACTCGTCTTATTAATTTTTAATCAAAGCTTGTTCAGAGTCCCTCAATTTTGGACAACAGAGATTTGTGAAATCCGAACATGGTAACATTTAATCGATACAAAATGTGCTGAAAAATGATAAATCATTAATATAAATGTATCACAGCACTTTTAAAAAATTTTTTTTACTCTTGTGTATTAACCTTGGATGGTCAGAAATGCTGCAGGTGCATAACCTTCTTTATTTTTACTGTGATTTGCCCTCCAAGCTGAGCTGATCGAGCCTCAAACTCAGTTTGCTCTGTTCCCTGTCGGCGGACAGTGAGGCAGATGGTGGCTTTGTAGAAGAAGCTTACAAAGCTTAAAAAGTGAATGGCTTCATAATGCCGTTCACTTACCACATTCCTGTAAAAGCTAACAGCAAAGCATCTAAATTTAGACGGACTGAAGTGTAATTTAGAGGAGAGAATGTTTGAATGTGGTTTCCAGCAGGGAGACAGGGCTTGACCAAAGGAACATAATCACACGGCAAATGTTGCCTAATCGTGGTTTCATTGATTTCTTCCTTTTTGTTAAGCCAGGCATCCATTACACCATCACATGAAATGCTCTATTGTTTCTCTAAGCTGATACAGCAGAGTTGCTCAGACTTCACCTGAGAAGACAATCCTTTAGTTAGACATTAGTCTGGGTGTAATATTTCACCACAGTGTGTTCCTGTGCATGTACACATTAGCTCGCTGGTGGCTCAGTATCATGTCTCAACACATTTTTGCACAACACACAACACCCTTTATCAGACTTGTAAGGAAAATACTAGAGTTACAGTGACGTCTGTATCCGGATTCAATTCCTTGAAGTATTTCGATGTTGTTTCCACACTGAAATCTGGCTCAAAAATGGATTGTGTCCAGTTATCAGATACAGTTTTAGAAGAGTTAAGTAGAAGTAAGATCTTCTGGTGGATTTTTAGCCCTCTAGCTTGATGGATGGCAGCGTCTTTTGGTCCGTCCGCCACTTTGTAACCCATTTTAACCCTTTACACTGTTGGATGGATTGTCATGAAATGATGCAGACAGGCTCCCCAGTGGATGAATCCTAAAAACTCCCTTGACTTTACCTCTAGCGTCACCAGGAAGCCAACAGGCGCCATGTGCTTGATACTAATAAGCAAGGTCAAATATCTGAACAATTCCAGGTTCAAATGTGCATGTGTGTGTATGTGTGTGTGACGGAGAGAACTGAGCGATGATGGCAGATGTGGAGAAGATGATGCTAATAGATTCTTAAACTGTGAGATGAGATGAGGTGGTTAGAAAAACGTTGGGTATCAACTAAAGCGAGGACTTCATTGTTCCTCCCCCCCATTTGTTTCCAATTTCCTTTTGTTTAACATACCACACCCCCAATTACAACTGGCCAATCAGTGGCTGTCAGACAAAATCAATGAATTAGAACTATAACAAAAAGCCTGCACTGTGCCTGTGTTTAAGCTCACAGAGCTGCCTGCATTGCTGTAAAATCTTAGTCTTGATTAATTTTGTCTTTTAGACGTCATGTCATGACAGAAAAAGTGTGTACAATGAATAATACGAAGTTTAGGCAGTTTTTTTTTCTTCTTTTTTCTCCATGGAGTCTGACACTAATGTTTGTATGCTAAAAATGTACACACCTAATTACCTACAGGGCAGAATGAATGAGGGTAAAATTTATGTAGAAAGCTGCAAATGTGACGTAGCACGCATCGTATTTAAAAGCTGCATTTCTGATTTCACCTCTTTTTTTTTTTTACTCTTTAAAACTCAGAGAGCTGAGAGGAAGTTTTGGAATGCTTTAGTCATTGGATGTTTTAACAAAATCGGAGCCCGTGTGATTAGTTTGCTGTCTGATTTGTGCTGGAGCTGGTGCTTAGGATCAGTCTTGGTTATCAGTTTTAGTTTGAAGGGCTTCGTGGCCTTCAAACTCTAGATAGTGATTAGGACAGAGGACAAAGGGCACATTGTACACGCTGAACTGCTGACCCCCTCTGACAAGAACAACACACACACACACACACACTAGAAAATTAGAAAACTTGTGTTAGGTATTATAACTGTGTGAGTCTCACATTACATCTTCCTCCAATGACAACATGTGAAGGTCAGTTTATTCTCATCACGGTTAGTACACTCAGTCTGTGATAACACTGGTGATGCCACAGTGATGTCGGTGTTACGTGTGTGTGTGTGTGTGTGTGTGTGTGTGTGTGCTGAAGCTGAAAGACTGTTAAAAATGGTACTGAGTTGCACAATGGGAAGTGTAGGACCTGCAGTAGATTTTTTTAACTTGTCTCTCACAAGTCCCCCAACTCTACAGGAGTACAATACTTACTTGCTGGAGTATACAACCCTTTGACACATTTAGAGAAGCATAAATAAGTGAGCTGGTGTCTAAGGTATCCCAGGAAGGAGGAACAAAAAGACAAAGCTGCACTGTCAGCCCCAACAGGAACCACACATTGTCTGTGTCAGTCCTTCCTTTGTGTCTGTGTTCTGTCAAATGTTTTCCTTTTTACGTCACTCGGTATTGAAACACACACAAAACTCTTTGCAGGTACACCTGCAGACACAGCAGGAGGTGAAGACGAGGATGATGGGGATGGCCGTTCATGTGGTGAAGAGTGATGGGGTGCTGGCTCTTTACAATGGCCTCTCTGCCTCCCTTTGTAGACAGGTGAGGCTGTGTGTTCATTCTTTTGATTCTTTATTTTCTGTTTAACCTGTGTTTAAGCAGGTTAAGTCCCATCGAGGGTGGAAAGCTGGCCAACACGATAGCAATGAAAAGATATCAGCCTCGTCAATCTGACTATGTAGTCCTTTTTGTAGTCAACCATACTGAATGAAAGCTATAACATGAGAAATCATTAAAAAAAAAAACCTGTATGATTTTAGTATCCTTTTTATAATATACAGGGTGATTACACAATGAGCACCCTGACTTCCTGTGAAGTCACTGTTATTATATAACCCAAGCGTTGGTTTGTGGTTGCAGGATAGTCTCAATAGATCAATGTGACAGTTATACAGAGCACAGGCGGAAATAAACACAGGAGATAAAATGTCATTGGATGAAGAGAGAGAAGTCTGAATCACCCAAACCCACTGGATGTCGATGAAGAGTAGGATGAACCTCACCGTCATCAATGCATTCTGTTTAGTTCCTTTGCCAGAGGCTCCCCCTAGTGGTCGAAAAAAGAAAATGTGAGGAGAGTAGAGGGTACAAGTCTCAGCTGTATTTTATTCATTCCTCTCTTCCTCTCTCCTCTCCTCTCCTCTCCTCTCCTCTCCTCTCCTCTCCTCTCAGATGTCGTATTCGCTCACAAGATTTGCCATCTATGAGACAGTGAGGGACATGATGGGCAGCACAAGCAAGGGCCCCATGCCCTTTTACCAGAAGGTCCTGCTGGGAGCCTTCGGAGGTGGGAGCACACACACACACACATACATACACACACAAACTCTTGTCTTTCTATACTTGTGAGGACACTCACTGACATAATACATAGCCCAGCCCCGCCCCCTACCCTTACCTTAGCCATCACAACCAAATGCCTAAACCCAGCCCTTTTACCTAAACCTAACCTGAACCTTAAAACCAAGTCTGAACAAAACTTGTGAAGACAAAGTACATTTTCCTCACTTCCCAAAAATGTCGTCACTTCTCACAAACATGGCTGCAGAAGAACACACACACACACACACACACACACACATGCAGGATCACCCATACAGGACTGTGTGCCAACAAGATTTCTCTGCCAACAGGTTTCACAGGCGGGTTTGTTGGCACACCGGCAGACATGGTGAACGTCAGGTACGGTGCCATGACATTTCAAGTTGTCGTTAACATTTACACAATTTATTCTTGTGGTTAGTTTTTTGGCTCAGGCATGAGCACGGCAACCGCTGGATTCAGAAGATCTGAAATGTGTTTGCTTCCAGGATGCAGAATGACATGAAACTACCACCAGAACAGAGGAGAAAGTAAGTGTTGTAACTTACTGTTGCTAAAAATATTTGATGTTTGATCTCGTGGCATAATTTAACCCTGAATGTTTTTTTTTTCTCCTCTCAGCTACAAACATGCCATTGATGGGCTCTTCAGAGTCTACAGAGAAGGTAAATCCCACGCAGAATACTGTCCAGCGTGTTCCTTCATGTAAAGCTCGCAGTGGCACCATGTCTGACCTCTGACCTCTGACCTGTGTCCTTTGTCCTGTGTCCTGTGTCCTGTCCCACAGAGGGTGTGAGGAGACTGTTTTCTGGAGCCACCATGGCCTCCAGCAGAGGAGCGTTGGTCACTGTGGGACAGGCAAGTCAGAAATTTCTAATCGGCAACCTTTTGTGGGGTTTTTATGGTATTGCAGGTATAAAATCTGTCCTTTTTAAATGCCTGCACATATGAAAGAGACTTGGCCAGTTCTCATGCCAGTGAAAAGCAACATTTCTTTATTTTCTACTTTATTCTACCTGGGCTAACACAATCACAATTTAGATCAGTCTTTTTCTAGAATACATTAAGAAGATTATTTCTATGGCATGTCAGTTTCAGAATACATCTATAAATCCTTGAGTAAAATAATGGAAGTAAATTAAATGAAAGCCACATTAATTAATCAATGCTGAATCAATCTCTTAGATGAATAGGCTACTTCTTTCCATTTAAACGATGCATTATGCATTAATCCATAGAACCTCAGCCTCACTTCACTTTTTCAAGTCTACATGCACATCCGAAGGAAGTTTACCTCTGTAGCACTGATGCAACTGTTCACATCCAATTAGGCCAAAAATGTCAGCGGATTTCTATGGGCTGACTGTCGGCTACAGAAGAAGGGACAGTATAGCTTACATTGTGTGTTGGCACAGCTTGCTCTAAATATATCAGAAACAGATTATTGAAGGCTGCCTGCAGAAAACCCTATAAAAGCATTTCAGTTTATCATTTTGAAGAGTTTCTATGCTGCCATATTTACACCACAAGTGCAACAGAGCCACCAGTCTCATCTGCTTCATTATATTCACCGTTAGACCTTTAAGACAGATGAAACTGGAACGGTAGCGACGATACCAAAATACAGATTCATGTGAATAAGGTATATCAAGTCAACATGCAGCTTTGTAGATGTCCTCAGAATATTTTTGACCACCCGATATGCTAAATCCCCTAAGGTTAGTTCATCGTTGTTATCATTTATAAAAAAAAAAAAAAAGCTGAAAATTACACAATATTGGTTGTACAATTCTGAGGCGGAGTGCCATCTAGTGCTACCAACAGGGGGAGCCAAATTCTCAAAGTTAAAACTTTACACATAATATTTGTGCTGTGTGTTTGATTGATTGCGTAACTTTTTGTGGACTACATAATGGGCACTTATTATAGTTAACAAATGACATATAAAACTATAAAATGACACATCGCTCTGCCCTTATTCTTCCCACCTTTAGCTGGCGTGTTATGACCAGGCCAAGCAGCTCGTGCTGGGAACAGGCATGATGGGCGATAACATACTCACACACTTCTTCTCTAGCTTCATTGCTGTAAGTATCAGGTTCTATCTGTGTGACCAGAGGCCTGTAAAGCTCACAGGGCTCTTTTGTGAACTGATGAACTGTTCCTCTGCAGGGAGGCTGTGCTACATTCTTGTGTCAACCTCTGGATGTACTAAAGACGAGGCTGATGAACTCAAAGGGAGAGTATGCAGTGAGTAGCACCGCCCTGCTCTCATCCCCGTTTCTGGTTATCCGTCTTCTTTTCTTACTGTTCGTTCTAATCCTGTGTGTCTCTCTCCTCAGGGGGTGACACATTGCTTACGAGAAACTGCCAAGCTGGGGCCGTTGGCATTTTACAAGGTATAAAAGCAGTCCCAGATAAGATGCATGAACACAGCTGTGCTTATTTAGTGCCACTTTTAATCAGAGGTACTTTATTATTTCAGTTATTTGACTCTCTGTCAGGATTTTCTCTCTGTCATCTTACTGCGAGGCCCACCATCTCAGAAAATTCCTGGTCCACATAGACGGAGAAAACTCTGTAGTACACCCCGCAAACGCTGCATGCAGGACTGAATTAGTCTAATATCCTTTTCTTTAAGTATTTGAAAAAGATCAATCAAATTCATGAGCTATATCAGAATGAGTGACTCTGCCTGTTACCATTATTAAGCCCCTGAGTTGAACATAGACAGGAGTCCCCCTCAGCCACCTGGTTCTGAAGCAGAATTGCTCTTTCAAACACAATGTCCAAAATACAGACACATCAGGAAGGGATTCTTTCCCTAATTTTAAATAAATTGCCCTGGATTTGAAAGCCTGACACAAAGGCAGCGCTGGCTGCTAAACAGGTCACACATAGACATATAAATAAATAGACATTTATCAACTAGTCACATTGAAATTGCGCTAATGCTAGCTTGATTACTTATTTTACTTACTGAATTTCCTGTTCCTAATTGCATTGAAAATAGAATGATTTTTTTTTTGCATATAGCCAATCAAATAATATTAAGCAATAACCATTGTTTGCTGACCATGATACAGCCAAACAGGCTATCACACAACACTTGTCAGCTGTTTGCAATGTCCCACAGTGGCTCTGCCAGCTCAGCTGTCACTCAAACACACACTGTATACAGACTAACCCACTCAGAGACATGGAGGCTGATCACTTCAAAATGATTTTTGACAGTAAAACATGCACTTCACATCAAAAGCATGCTGGTGCTACGTCGAGTGCTAAAATTGCCTGCAGTAAGAGTAGCTGGAAATCCACCTTTTATGATAAACCACCTGTTTCCTACTAGATTTGAATTTAAATAGTCAGACTGAATAGGAGAACACTACAAATGCTGAACTAATACACATGTTTTGTTGCAGGGTCTCGTCCCCGCAGGGATCCGCTTGATTCCTCACACGGTGCTCACCTTCATCTTCCTCGAGCAGCTCAAGAAATACTTCGGCATTCGCATCATCTCCTGAGCACGCTCTGCAACCCGCCACACGACACACCGACACTGCCGTGCACAGCGCCCCGTCATCGCTCTGCTCTTAGCGTTTAGATGGAGAGTCATGTATGGTTTCTCCCTTTGCTCTACCTCTTTCTCACGACTAGAAGCGAAATGATTCAGATTATTATGAGCACCAGCTGCTTGAGGGGACAAATGCTGGATTCAGCAGATGATTTCCTCTGTGATGGGTATAGATGATCAATATGATGCTAAATATAAAGGGGCTTCAATGGGATCGTTAGAATAAAATTGTAAATTTAGACAGAAAACTTGAGATGTAGTTGTCCATTGTGATTTCAGGTATAGTTAGTGATACTAGACTAACGACAGACTAAATGTTGATTAATTGCGCGTCAGATTTAATCCTTTATTTTTAATGTAAACCCAGTGGAGCAGTGGTGTAGAGCGCCTGCAGAACACACGCCAGTATTTTAACAACTTAGAAACTTAGAAAGTTTGTGCCAGGAATGTGTTACCTATTAATTCTCTCCAACACTTTATTGGTGTCTGGACAGAGTTTATGATTTAGGTAGTACAAAAAGTACAAAATGCAAACAAACACAGTGTAGCCTTGTCATGAGTGCCATTCTTACCAATCTTTGATATTTCCCAAAGGCCATTGCTTAAGTGTGACTGATGAAACTGTTGTCATTACATAATAATCATTCCCAACACTGGTGACCAAATGTGATGCACCCTGAATTTAACAGAGCTGATTTATTTGTTTGCCTTTAGTAAATGAATTTCATCGGACTCTTTAAATTTGACCTGATTCAACTTCATTCCGATCCTCTGTCAGCATTTCCCACTCAAATCATTTATAAAAGAGGACCAAGCTTGTTGACTTTTGTTTTTAGTTTTAGACCACTTGATCTCTTTAAGTTCTCACTGTTTGAATAGAGATGCCTGTTGAAATGCCTGTAGAAAGCTGCTGTACTGTACAGGTGTACATGTAGCATTTCCATCTGTGATGTTACTGTTTAGTTCAGCTGAATGCATGTCAGATTTTAATGACTCAGGATGCTACTCTGTTATATGAGGCACTTTATTGAAATCCCTGGACTGACACGGACTAACCTGCTGCATAGAAACGCATGCTGCATACTAACACACGTCCTGAAAGTGAAAATGGAAATGTTTTCAGGCATTTTGAATTCACATTGTTAATGGTTCTTATTTAGGGCAATCTGTAATGTTGTGTGACTCCTACCAGTTGTTGTCCAGTGTTGGACCTCGGATCAGTGATATAATGTGCTCTGTGTTCTGTGCCTGCTGTGTTGACAGACCATGTCAACTCGTGTTGCCTTACAGTGTGTGTGTCCTCCAGGGGGCAGTATAGCAACGTGTGAACGATATCGATGCCAACAACCTGAACGATCCTCTCCCTGTTAAGCCCTGCACCTTCATCCAATAGTACATTTATAGAAAGAGAGCCACAAGCTCAAAGCCACCTCAGAAAATGACTGCAAATACCTGCATGTTAAGCATCCCTCTACAATGTGAGGTACTGTAGATCAGCCATAGAAAGTAATGCTGACCCCAAACTTTATTCATGTGCACAGAGATGGAACTGGAGATACCCACAGTTCTGGGTGTCGTTTGTAGATGACTAACAAATGATTTTGAAATTAAAATACTAATGGAAAATTTGAGTTTTTGCTGTGTGACTGTCTACTTTTTTTTTTTAACACAGTATGTCATGCATCTATTTTGATAGTAAATCTGATTGTTGTGGGTGAAACCACATTTTTAGAATCATTATTATACTATATATATATTATATACTGTATTATAGTATTATACCATTCCATAAGTCGGCTGCAGGCCCGGTGAGCAGTTTCAAATCAGCATCATAAAACAAACGGTGATCTTTGTGCGTCTGTTTTCTGCTGCCACTGGTTCTTAGTATAATGATAATGAAGCAGGTTGTGAGTCAAGCTTCACCCTCGGGCACTCGCTCTCATCAGAACAAGGACATATTTTTAATGTTTGCCCACAGACCCCAGATCAGTATTTACTTTGCAGAACGAGGGCCTCCCGTCCTGCACCGTGTGGCGGGCCCAGCTACAGTTAAGTGGTGATGTTCAGCTGTAATGATGAATGGCAGCAATGTGACTCTGCTGCTCTGCCTAGATGAACATTGCTGTCCATTCCTTTATTAAAACAATCCATCAAATGCAAAGCATTAATGACTGTGACCGCTCACATCTACCTTCGCGTACGTGTATGTGTGGGAATTCGTGAGCCGTATGCCTCAGCGTGCCCTCTGCTCACTTTCACAGACGTCAAGAGTGCTGCTTTTGCAGGACTGAGATGCACGCTGATTGTGTGGACAGTGTTGAAGAGGATCAGGCTGTTGGCCTGCTTACACTGTGATGTTCTTACTCCATAAATGTGCTTTGATTTTAGGAGCAACCATCGTCCTGTCAACCTTCAGGCAGTTAAGGTTCTGTGTCTATAAATCTCTGGTGTTTTCGTAGGCAATAAGCTGAAATCATGATCATAATGTACATGAGTGCAAGTGAAAGATTGCATTGGAAAACGAAACATGTACAGGACAATCAGTAATGCCAGCAATACTCAGGGTGTATCTGTGACATCCATCCAATTTTTTGAATGATTCTGCATTTTCAAAATAACACTGTTCTCTATTTTGCATTTTCTAACTTGGTAGTATGTTATACTGCTGCTTTTTTATGTATGCAGGCACCTGACAGGAATATTCCTCAGTAATAAAATACCAAATCAAATCATATACAAGAAAGAAATGGTGCAGAGCTCCATTTCTAAAAGACTAAAAAGGCTTCTTGCTAAATGAGAGACGAGCATACAAACGTGCAGATGAACAGACTGAATTCAGTGTCTGTAAAGATGGTTAGAAGAAAACGCCTCTGACTGTTGTGTTCACAAGGAAAACATTTCACTCAATGACTTTCCCGTTTGTATTTTCCGCTACACGTTCTGCCTAAAGGGGCATTGTATTCAACAATGTTTTTAATTCCTCTTCATCATCCTACAACCTTCTGCCAAACAAAAGGAGCAAATATTTGTTCTACTCATGTCAATAAAAGACAAACTTAAGAGGCAGCATTGATTGGAAGCAGGTTGGAGTGTCTCTTCAAGGTGCTGACTGAGGAATGTTTGCGTGAGTGGGTGTAAAAATGTGAAATAGAGAGCTGCTGAGAGCAGGTATGAAGGTGCTTGAGCACAAACCTAGACTAAGATCAGGTTGTGTTAGTCAGTTATATCACTGTATACATTAATAACATTTCCATAGTCTTGTGTATGCTGTGCTGTTGCATTTTTGGATAAGATAAATAATTATTTTATATATAATTATATTATAGATTTGGATTGGCTTAATTCTTGTGTTCAGGTGAAAATGAAAGCTATATCAAAAAAAAAAAAAGTTGAGTATGCTGATCCTGTACAGCTTTACTATTTTGTTTAATGCTTTTGAGTGTAATGACTTATTATCTCCAAGCCAGAATGATTCAATTCAAGGCATCATTTTTGTGACAGAGAGACAAGCAGACAAAAGAATCAAAGATTTCCCCCTTGGACTAAACTCAGATTTGCATCTATCAGGTGCTTCTCGTTGTTGTATGCATATTCCAAATGGCTGAAAACACATCAGGAACCAAATCACACACGATCCTATTCATGTCACACACTTTATATCCTGAACAACCCTTGTGATCAGTTTTGTTTTGGTAGAATTGCAGTGACACAACTAATAGCCTACAAATTAAATTGTATGAAACTATTATAAAGCAGTATGTTAGTATTATATTAATTCTTCGACTATTGCACTTAACTTCATATACTGATATACAGCATCCCACATTTATTGAGCAGCATTTCAAATAAGATTTCATGGACAGATGTTCACTTCAGAGAGAAACTCCAGCAATTGTGCACGTGCAGGTTTTTGTTTACTTCTGACTATACATTTACTTTTAAGTAGTTGATTAAAATGAAAAACATTCAGTCATATTTAGGTACAAGTGTGGTAAAATGCCTCAGCTGTAACATGCAGACACATCCATGATCTGAGAATGTCATACGATGATGGCATTTAATTTGATGATCTAGAGTAAACAAGCCATCAAACATATAAGTGATCTGACCGTAAAAACCTGGTATCTGTGCGTAACAGTTCATATAAAAGCACAGACTGTCAATTAAGTGTCCGAAAAAACTGGAGACTGCAAATGCAGCACACATAATTTTGCTGCTGATGCTACAACAAAAGAAGAACATGTTCAGAGAAGGCGGAAACACAAATACACATAATCCCTTGACAATAGTGACTGCGCCTTTTCCTCTGTAATTTGCATTTACCATGAATAAATAAACTAGATGCAAAAGTGTGTTTATCATCATATAGGCGTGCTGCAGGATCTGTAGAGGCAATGACAGATCACACACAAGTCCAGTAATTAATCCTCCATGTACTGTAAATCATCTGTCTCTCATCTGTCATGGTGACGTGCCCTGAGGTGATATTAGAGCTGCAGGCCTTTAAAACTTCTCATTTGCACCTGGACTTGATACAACTGATGTAAAATTGCACCTGCAGCCGGCTGGAAGCTGAACTTTACCAGAGGAAAACTAAGAAAACTTCACTATATAAGTGACTGGAAAAAATGGGATTTGATGGGTCCTCCATGGAAGAGCACCTGCTTACCAACTGCTATGTGGGTAAGACATCTTCTAATATCACAGCCAGTTAGTTTATTCCAGGGATCCTTAGAGATGATGTGGCGTTTAGGAGCTGACGTCAGGACATCAGAGGAACGTGCAGGTGTAAAAACAAGGGCTGTTCATCAGTGTGAATGGTTGAGTTTGTTTGTTGAACAAAAGATCTAAAGGATGAATGAACTCTAATTTTCAGACCTGGGTCAAACGTTGCTGGGATGCAGCAACAGATTAACGTCTTGTGAACCTGAGTGAAGGAAATAATTTGAACTACAAGTATGTGACTGTTATTGGGCCTCCAGCCAGAGCTGTTGGGTTCAGTCATCACTCTGGAAATGCCTACTTGCCATGTTCATATTTTCATCAGTTTCCTCATGTGGTGAAATATGATTGTGTATTTGAGATTAAGGCTGCTGTGAGAAATAGAGATGTTGAATTATTTGAATAATTCATTGCTCTTAGAACAGCTGACCTTGATGAACACACACACACACAAAATGTCTCCTGAAGCTGCTGTGCTCACTGTGTGTCACTGTGTGTGAATGATTAGTTTCCTGATGGCACTGACGCCGCTGACACTGATGGCAGGCTGGCAAACCTGCTTTCAATGTGTGAATGGTGTGTGAATGTGAATGTGGTGCTATAGCACAAGACAGGGTGCTAGAGAGTGCAGTGCGTTAATGTTCATAGTACTTTTTACTACTATTACTACTACTATTTGGCCACAACTTTTATGTCAATGAAGGCTGTTTGCATCATGCATCCAGGAGGCCATGTCTCCTTCACACCCCATGATTTACAACCCAGCCTGTGATGGTTGAAATCTTGAAATACAACGTTCACTCAAGCCTGACAAGGTGCATTAGGTGCATGTACATAGTACTTTTTAATTTATACATGATTCCACTAAGTAACATCATTAAGAATTATGCCACTCATATGTGGACGACACACAGCTGTAAATATCTTTTTCCCCCAATGACTTTAACCTAATTGATAATCTAATAAAATGCATTAAAGATATAGATTACTGGAAAACTTTTTACAGCTAAACATGAATGAAACTGAATTTTTATTTCAGTTTCAGTTTCAGTTTTTCTCCAAAAGCAGCAACAGGAAAATAGCTTCATACCTTTTATCACGCACCCTAAAAGCCACTGAGCAGGTCAGAAACTTGGGTGTTTGATCTTAACTTTGAAAATCAGATATCATCATTCTACCACTTGAGAAGTTAAATATAAATTAAATATAAGTAAAAAGATTCATATCACAAACCGATTCTGAGAAACTGGTTCATGCATTCATTTTGATCAGATTAGACTACTGCAATGTTCTTTTCACTGGACTATCACAACATTCAATAGGAAGACTTCAACTCAAACAGAATTCAGCTACCAGAGTTGTTACCGGTAGAAGAAAACACCATTACGTTACACAAATACTTAAATCACTTCACTGGCTTCCCATTCAACAGAAACTTCACTTTAACACCCTCATATTGGTTTTTAAAGCACTACACGGGCTCAGCTGCTCTGTATCTTTCTGACCGACTCACTGACTACACCCCCATCAGACCTGTCAGGTATTCAGACTGTGGCTTGCTGCTTGTTCCCAGAATGAGATCAGGAGCTGGTAATGGTCCTGTGGAATGGTCTGCCAGATGAGCTGTGCATCAATAAAAAAAAGTATCTCCATTTAAAACTAAACTTGTGTGTGTGTGTGTTTATATGGCGTTTTCTTTACTGTCTTTCTGTTTTTAACGTGCTTGATGTTTTTGTGTGTCTTTTATGTATGTAAAGTATGTGAAGCACATTGAATTTCTCTGTAATTAAATAAATAAAAGCCTTGCCTTTAATATAAAGACAGAAACCTATTATATAAAGTAGCTCTACCATTACATTTTTTTACTCATCTAATATCACCTATTTTATTCATGCAAAGATTATTTTGGCTGTTTGAGTTTCTAACTAACAAAGTTAGTGACCTAGAAATAAACTTTAATTTAGATAATGGAAAGTAATGCATGTTATTGTGCAAATCGGTTTTATCCGTGTAGTATTACTTACTAATTCAAGGATTACTTGTCTTCGTAACCAATTTCAATCTTAGTTTATCTTAACACACCTATGGACAAAAAAGTATGAGAATGTGATTCTGACTTGTAGAGCGAGTGACTTAGAACAGACTGTAATATGAGGAAAAAGAGAACGTAGTGCACAAAATGGTGTAATGTATTGTGTGTCATTGTGTCTACGTGTTTATCTGTATAAAATTACTTACTTGTTATTGTTATTCTTTTTACACAGGGTCAGTATTTGGGGAGTACACACAAAGCTTCCTACTAAAGAAGATACAATTATTCCCGACATGACGAGAAGGCTGACTCACCACAAGATGGAGAACAGTGGCTTCCTGCGTTTCAGTCCACTGTGATAACTGCTCTGCTGTGTGAAAGTGTGCACACTACATTCTCCCTCCTCACAGCGCCTCCATCCTCTGCAGTGGGCCTTTTGATGATTTGGAGAAGGAGTGTTTCACCACGTTGAAAGCAGCTGCCATTTTCTCTCGCCCTGTCTTCCGTTCTGATTTCTGCACCATCGTCTGGGTTGGTTTTTGTGTTCGTGTTGTCATCGGCAGTGGGGGTTGTTGCAGAGTCCCTGAGGCCTGCATCTTTACACACTTTGTTCGCCTCGCTGTCTGTTTTCATGCCCTCTCCTTCATTCTGTTGGATCCATTCTGTCCATTAGAGCCCCACTTCTGGAGCCACCCAGATGTGGGCTGTTATGTTTTCAGGAGCCCTGTCAAAGAAGCGTCCTACACTACCTTCCCTCCTGCTCTCTTCTCTCTGTCTCCTCTCCTTTTCTGCCTTTCCGGATGATCAGGTCAGTGTCGTGGCATAATGAACATCGGGTTGCCATTCAGACACCGGCCAAACGCCTATCAGGAAAACACATACAAACAGACAAACAGGGCAGTTACTAAAAATATTTACACAAAAATAACTACAGTCACAAAAACGGATGAAAAAAGACGATAAAGAGTGAAGTATTTCTCTCAGGGAGCTGGTGGAGACCCAAACAGAGGAAAATGATAGTTGCCTCTCGTTTTTTCAGGTAGCTAGAAGTATAAAACCAAATAACTATAATGTTGCTTCGTATCTCCTGGATATGTTCACATGCAACTGTTTGGAATATTTCAGGTTTTGGGTTTGTCAGCCAGTAGTAGAGTATCTATGGATCCAAGTGGCCAAATCATCTAATGCAGCTTTAAATTTCACAGTTTAACAAATAAATAATAGAGTAATAACTTACTTTAACTCAGCTCTTTCACTGCTTTGGTTGATTTGCTTTCACTCAAGAGATAACGTCTGCCTTAGAGAGAGCACTGATAGTACTGGGTGGACGAGTGGGAATAATTCAGTAATTCCCCACCTCACTGGCCAGAATGCGACTCTGCAGACCAGCCACGGTCAGGCCAGATCTGAGCATGGTTGAGCGCTCACAAGAAAGTGATTGTGGACTTTGAGCTGAGGCTGATGGAGAAACAGTTGGAACTGACATTAATTCAAAGGTCACGGTGAAACCTTGGTGGCAGAGTGAATGTGGTCTAACGGTAAAGTTAGATTTCGGCCTCTTGCTCTGCACATGGTAACTAGCCTGGTAACATATATGCAATATGACTCACTGCTCTCATAGTGTTGCAGCATTTAGGAGCTTAAGAACTATGTTGGACTTAAATTCATCAGATCATCTATAAGCACGACTGAATGCATGCAATGCAAATGAATGCAGAATGAATGTTGAGGTCAGAAGAAAAGAGCTAACTGTGATAATGAAACACAAAGAGGAAAAAATTTCATTGCTAAAGATGAGAATAAAGAGAACAAGTGAAAGACCAGAGCTGAACAAATGTCCTCTGTGCCGGAGGTTATATTAACTACTCCTAACACAGAACACCCCTACTGTCTATCTCCAACCAAACTGCTTTGCCCACAAGGCACGTTGCATTGATTTTGATCCTTTTTTCTTACTGTCCTTCACAAGTCTGACAACGTTACGCGAGTATGATGTATTCTTTTAAAAGAAATGCACTGTCCTTCATTCTAATGAGGTAACTCTTGTATGGATGATGGCTAACAGACAGTTAGAATTGATTTACAATATTTCCGTTTTTATCTTTTTTTTTTTATGTTTTTCTTAGTTTATGAGTTTTGTAAAGCACCTTGAATTTCCTTTTTGAATGAATTGTGCTATATGAATAACCTTGCCATGGCTTTAATTTGTAAAATTGTCAATGATATCCTTGTTAGAGCACGGCGATCGTTGTTATCAATGACAATTTTAAAGTCTCAAAGATGATTGTGAAGATGGATGAAAACAGCAACTGCTCTCATTATGTTGCTCACAAGGTTGTGACCTCCACAACACAAAGAGTATTCTGGACTACAAGACCAACAGTCTACATAGCAGGGATGTTACAGCTCTTTGGCCACATTTCCCTTCACATCAGTAAGATGGATGATGAGAATGGATTGCACATGCAGGCAATAACAGCATCATGTAAAATAACATTTAGTGAGTATTGCTAGAATAACCAGCAATATGAAAGAAGAGTGTTTTATTATGGAATATAGGGTGGATCAGTGTCTCAGTGTTCTCTTAACACACAAGAACACAACAAGAAATACACTAGTGGACAACGTGAGAACGGTTGACAGTTTTCAATACTAAAAAGCTGATTCAGTCAGGGTTCTCAGAAGGTATTTCATTTTTGATAGTCAGTCCTGATCCTTTCACAGCCTGACAGCGTGAAGGAAATACACACAATATAAGAAAAAAAGTCAAGGCCAATCATCACCTTAAAATTTCTCTGTAGTTGAGCTACATCAGTCTTGAAATTGAAAACAGCTGTTGACAAAACAAGCTCACCTTAAGGTCCATTTTGAAGCTGTTCTGGAGCTTTCAATCATTTCACATGATCTTCATCAGAAGTTCTTTTCCCCCCAGAGGACTCAAAAATTTTCTTACGTCCAAAAGTGGCAAAACTAATGGCCTATGAGCATTAGCTGTACTCTGTGTTTAGTGCTAATGAGCAAATATTAGCGCACTAACATGGAAAGCTAAGATTGTGAACTCGGTAGCATGTTAGCATGAACATTATCAGCATGTTAGCATGATGTGTCGCACAGAGCTGCTGGCATGGCTGCAGACCAGGGGTTCTCAAAGTTTTGATGACTTGTGGGAGCCAGCTTTTGAGGGCTGCACAGGACAAATGTAACACACATATAACAAAAATAACTTTAAAACCAATCCTTCTGGCCAATTATTAAACATTAAGATCCCAGAAATCTCCCCCAGCTGCAGCAGCAGAGAGAGAAAGAGAGAGAAATTTTCACTTACCATACATTAAAATAAGACAGTGTTATCATTATTAAGTCAAAATTATTATGAATTTGTTACTACATCAACATACCTTGAGATTTATGGTGCCGATCCCCTGATGCTAACAGCACAGAACTCTATTCCTAAGACATTAGTTGCCATGCAACCAGTAGCTTTCTACAAGCAGTCATTCCTAACCTGACAAACGAGACGAGACTCTTCGTCTTTTTAATTGTTCGAAAAAGAACAGCTTATTCATTTTGTGTAATTATTCGTTACAAGCTGCAACAGAGCGGCTGGAATTGTTTGTGTATATGTGTTTGTCATCAAGGCAGCACAAGGTCCTGGAGACATCTATTGTGGGTACTACTGCAGAAATGGTTTCGAGAACACAAAAGCTTCAGAGGTGTGTAGTTGAAATCACAATGATGGATGTGGTCTGAGAAACGGCACAGAAAGTAGCGGAGTAGGAAGAAAAAAGAAAAAACAACCATTGGTATTAAGTCAGAGATGCCTGTCGTTCATTCCCATCCAGTGATGATAGCATCTGACCTTTACTGTAACAACAACAGCAACTAGCATGATACATTTGACATAGTCCACACAAACCAACATGGTATTATGTGCAAACATCCATTATATATTATATATATCCATTATAACTTTGCATTTGGGGCTTGATGATTGCAAGGCGAAGTGATTCTTCACAGCACCTTGTACGGCACAGATGGGATCAGTGAATAACCTCCCAGTAATAACCACTGTAGTGTGTAAACGATCTCATTGGTCTCATCGGTTAAGAGGTGCCCACTATAACTCTTCGATTAAAACTCTGGATTCCCATTGTGGACAAAGGTGACATTATCTGCATTTAAATATCAAAGAACAACATCTTCACCGTAACACTCAAAGGTGACAGATGCTTATTAAAACCACTCATGTCAGTACACAGAGAGCACTCTTTAAATAAGCACATGTATCCATGTGACATGAAATGAAATTATAACAAATTGCAGCCCTCTATATGTCTGAAGTATGCCATCAGATATTACTTTCATGTGAAGTAGGTGGATTAGACAGGAATACATATAGTGGAGAACAAAATAGTAGAGTTGTTTCTCTCTCTCTCTCTCTCTCTCACACACACACACACACACACACACACACAAACCAGAATGAATACTACCTTACACAACCAATAAGACAGATTCCTCTGCCAACAACAGTGTTATAAATTGGCTGAACAACAGGAAGAAAATTAACTCTCTGACACACAAGCACACATTACATTACATTTCTGCTCGAAGGAATCTGTGAACGATCATAACTCTCCCTCTGACTGACTGTGAGACAAACAGCTGTAGAATGCAAATGTCTGATTGTGTGTTATGTGTGTGTGTCTGCACAGGCACAGGCACAGGCAGGCAGTGTGTGTGGTCATTAGTGTGGATCCGAATGGGTTGTACTCTGATCATCGGGGTTAAAATAACTATCAGGCTTTGTGCTTTACGACCCGAGAGGCAAATCCTTCTCGACCTAGCCTCACACACCGATTGCTCTCCTGTCACCAAATCAAAAACAACTATCAGGGCCTTAAAGACAAATTGTCTCGGTGTGCTGTAATCACCTGTCCTCTCCAGTGTGACACATTTAAGTCAGTTTGTATGTGTGTGTGTGTGTGTGTGAGGGGGCTGGTGGTGAATTAGTGCGTTGTAGGTGAGAGCATCAGGAAGGATTGAGGGGATTGGGAGAAAAGATGACAAATTTATTCTCTTTGTATGTGTGTTATATATGTGCATACATGTCTGCAGTTGTGTGAGAGGATATCGAAGCCTGTGAATGCAATCTGACTTCAATTAGGTTTCTGTCTGAAGTGTAATTAAGGTGATATGTGTTTGTGAAACTTCCATCAGTAACTCCATGATGATTCTCCGCTTTCCTGTCCTCCCTGCTTTATTTTACTCACGTTTTCTACTCATTGCTCACAATCATTTGTGTCACAGTAATGTGAGGCATCTTCAACTTGCAGATTGTTGTTACTTTGTCTCACAGGGCATTAAAGCAATACAGGAAAGCACTAGTGAAACCATATTTCTTAGAAATAAGGAGTTGGGGACAATTTATACGCCAGCTGGAAAAGGGAAGCACAGACATTTGCATATATGCATATGATGATTCTCATCCACACATTTATTTCAGGCTCAGTTGCATTACATTGAAGACAAACAGAATGAATTGGAACTGTATTAAACTGCGTGCTGACAGCTTGAAACAGTGGTTTAAAAACACCATTTGGTATCCCTGAGGGATGCTGCAGATGTATGAAGCATGATTTTTTTTTTTAACCTCTAATCAGGAATATTTATTCATATATTCAGAAAAGGGTTTTGCAGATCACACTTGCTTTTGAATATACGCTTTGATTCATCATTTTCTATTGCTCACATTCTCGCACGCTCCCACTCCTGTGACCACGCTCTCCATCCAGTGACAGAGCACATAAATCAGTACATGTACTGATTGAAGCTACAATGGGACCCCTAGCCCTTTTACCACATCCATTGTCAGACATTTACAAATCAGAAAGAGACTCTAATATAACAAGAAGTTGTCTGTCATACTCTTTAATCGATCAAAAAATAGTTTACTATGCACAATAGTTATGTTTATATCTATGAACCTAAAGTGACTGCAGCCCTCTACTTCTTATTTGCCACTGAGCAGCTCCACAGGAAGAGTTGGAATGCACCAGAGCACTGCACCATACTTTCATTTACTTTCAACATTCATTTAGTAACGTTATCAAATCAGGTGGTGCCATAGAGGTCAACCTCTCTTTTTCAAGACAGACCTGAGAAGAACAGACGTGTAGAGTCAAACAACCGACAACCAACCATGAAGTGACTGTCAACACTTTAAAATCTTCCCATAACGTGTAAAAACATGGCTGGCAGTAACAACAACAGGTGAGGAGACCAAATTATTCTTCAGTCTCATCCAAAAAAAACATTACAGCCATTCTGAATATAAAACATCAATGTAATGTCGCAATCAGGAATCATGAAGTGAAATGCTCACCAAAGGATTTCAAGTACCATTTCAAGTACCAAGTGGAAGAATCTAAAGGAGTGGTACAGTGGTGACAGCAAAAGATGTCTTGAAGCCGTGCAAAAAACAAAGGTTAGTTTTTTTTACAAAATGGTACATCTCTGTGCTCTATTATCAACAGTGCAGGTTGGTATCGAGTTTTTAAAACAAATAAATACAGTTCAAAATGTAACATTAGTTACATAACATTAGAGGCTTTGCATGGAATGTTTGGAATTTCCATTTTTCTTCCATGTTCATGTCATGGGTGCTATTTGAAAGACAAAGTTTGATATATGTGAAATACACAAAAAAATATAAACTGGTGTTTAACTACTAGGTCTTGCAAACAAGTCGAAGTGCAGCTTGTTTGCAGCTCACCCTAAAAAGTACAATGGAGAAGATACCTTTTCCTTTTAAAGTCAGCAGATGGGCCTGACTGCTTGGGCTCACTGGGAGCAGATGGTGACAGATCTTCACCAAATTAAATAAAAGGCCTACTTCAAGAGCAGACATGACACTTTTCTGGGTGAAGCAGTGCAGTGCTTTGAGCTCTGTGCACAAACAACATTGCGTTAATCAATAATTTTGTAGCGACAAGGGATGAAATTACTGTAATTAAAGAGAAAGGTGACGCTCATGGCATCTTTCAACTTGTGGTTTTCGTTAATGGACCCCTGACTTCATATACTACCTGTTCAGTAGCCAAAAGCAAACAAAGTTACACTTACATTTGCCAGTCTCCAAATGAATGCTAATGTTGCCTCATTGTTTAAGGAGTTCACCACTAAATTTAATGAGGTGATAAAATGTCAGCTTTGAGTATGGTGTTGCCTCCACAGTTACTGAAGGGCTAAACGTAAGAGTCTTGATGAAAAGCAGATAATAGATTTATTGCAAAGGTGAACAAATAACTAAGACATCGTATAAAACCACACAAAACAACAGTCACCGAGCATGTAAAGACAATTACATAGGCACACCTGAGCCAATCTAAGTTAAACTAATGTGTTTGTTTTATTGAGTCTGAAAATCACCGCTTTTATTTGCAGAACTTCAAGGCAACATACAATGATTTAGATACACAGAGGCTAGACTGTTGAATTACTGAGTATCAGTTGCAAATATAAGTTCAGAGGGGCAAAAAACAATGCTTATCAAAGGACCCTCACTGACACCGACTGAAACACACAACACAAAATACAGCCTCAGACAGGTCATCAAGTATTAAGACACCCCTTGTTCCTGTTCAGTTAATTAGAATATGCCTATCTCCTCTGGTGTTAGCGCATCTTTAAATTAACTTCTATTTTGACTTTCTTCTTCTTCTGTTTTGACAAACTGCTCGTGTGTGGTGGGCTTTGAATGACACTCGAGTTTAAGGGCTTTGAAATAATTTTCAGAGAAAACTGTGAATTTGCATTGGACAGATAGTTTTGATCAGCTAGCTGCTTTAATTGATTCAGTTTTAATTTGAGAAAAAGTACTGTCACTGAGAAGACAATCACGCATTTGTCCCCCACTCGTGCACATATGTATACGTTTCTACACACACTCAGAAAAAGAGAGACATAACTGACGTGTTTCATTTCCCAAACAATTGATGAGAATTGGTATGAAAAAATTAAAGATACATTAATGTACGGAACAGATGGTAAAGAGCCTTATTATGAAGATCTACAGTTTGCCATCTGCACAATATTTACAAATCCATTGCCCAGATACATCTTTTTAAAATCAAATCTTTACTTCCAGCTTCAGCAATGTGTGACAGTCTAGTGTCAGCAGCGGCAGAATTATTGTCTGTGAGTTCTGGAGAGATCACTTCAATGAATGAGTAACAATTGATATAAATGTTAGGAGTAAAAATTAGGGATGTGCATCTCTCCCTCTCTCATCTGATCCGGATCTAGATACGTGGGCTATGATACGATTCAGGGACAAGACGATACAATACCATTCAATTTGATGTAATCTGAATCTATTTGTATGGGGGAAAAAAATGTAAAAAAATCATGTCAGAATGTCATTGTGTTTGTGTTTGTGTTTACACAAACACAAACAGACTTGCTGTATGAGAGAGAGAGAGAGAGAGAGAGAGAGAGAGAGAGAGAGAGAGATGCTTTTAAGTGCCTAAATGAATTCTTTGTTCATTCAACAAAATACTCTGAGCTTCGTGAAAAACGAGAGGACATTTTCAGATGTTATTTTTTCAGCTTTCAACTCTCTGCTTTCACAGCTAAAATCACAGCACTCACAGCCTGGAGAGCTGCTGCATAGAACTGTACATGCAAATCAACGACGACTCCACAGACATTCATATGTGCACTTATGTGTTTGTTCATGCCTACTTAAGATGATGATGATGATGGCGTGAATGTCTCCATGCCACGCTGTACCGTGTATGTCTGAGGATCATCCTTTAATGGCACTGATCTGTGTTACGCACAGATGAGCCCGTGACACCTCAAGTTCAGAGGCCACTCCGATATTGAATTGCATTTTTCATAAAGACCACCTGCAATATGACAGAGAGTGAGGCAGAGATGGAAAGACAATAATGCCTGGTGCTGAGAACATTCAGCAACAAACCTGAGGTCCAATTTCATCTGAGAACGCTGAGCCAGACCTCAGATTAGAGGATTCTCATTTACATCCCCAGGTCTCGGTAAAAATAAGATTCAGAGCTACCTGTCTGAATCCTGCAGCTTTCTGTGATTCTCATTTAAAGGCTGATGTCCTGCAATTTTGCAACAACAAAAAAAACCCTCACTATAGTGGGTCTCTTTCAAGAATGATGACCAACCTTTTTGTTAGGTGTTATTTTGACTAAGGTGTTCAAGTCTGCTCAGGGCTGATATGAATATCCCCAAACATAGACGCAAATAATTTAGTAAATCAAGTCTGAAAAGTAAATCCTGGGTTTCCATAACTACTTTCATTGTACACTCGTTACATTATGCATGAACAAAATGATGCAGATCTGCAGAATGCAATAGATTACTCATGTACAGTTTGTACACAGCTTCAGTTTCCCCTCCTCATTTATTTCATTTTGTTTGATTCCTAAGGGACCATATGCAATATCAACATAAATGTTACCCCTTGATGGAGTACCAGAGTTAGCCTAATGCTAAAATTCATTTGCAGTCAATTATTAGAGCAACTGTAGGTACATTCAAGAAGAAAGAGAAACCATGGAAACTAACAGGGTGGAGCCAACCTCCTGCCTCAAACACCTCAGTTGTTGGAATCAATTTTCACATATTTCAATTTCAAATGTTCTTTTGAAAAGGTTTGCTCCAGCTGAGTGTTTCATTCACTCTCCACTACTGCTTCTTTAATTACTCCGGTCAAGCTGTGCCTCTTATCCATTCACATTTTCCAGCACTCCACTATTATCTAATCAGTTCTAAATCCAGCATAGAGCCACAACTGTCTCCTCCACCAGGGTTACAACTTCAACTCGACTCAGATTACTTCTGATCAGTGGGGTTATGCTGCTAATTATAAGGCACTGACCCTTAATTAAATCTGTCAACAATGATGCATCAGTGTGTCTTGTTTCTAATGCAAAGTAGTACGAAAATGGAAATTTAAAGGGCGACAGGGATGTATGTTAAATATTCAAAGAACTCGACTCCTGCATCAAGATAAAAGCAGACAAGAAAATAGCATACAGGAGCATGCAACATACTATTTATAGTGTGCAGTATACAACATACTATAAGTACTCTCGTTCGTTTTTTAAATAAAGAGAAAGTATGTAGCATGCAAGGTAAACAGTGATGCCAATTTTTAGGGCCCGAGCACCAAGCGGTGCGAGGACCCTATTGAAACTGCGTGGGGGAAATATGTGCAAGGGAGGAAACGGGCCAGTACCCAAGAACCAAGAGGTGTACGGACCTCATAGGCCTCGAGCAGGTAGGCCTCGAAAAAATACGTGAAATGAAAAAAACCAGGAGATCAGGGGGCCAAAAACATAGTTGAAATGCAAGGAATTCTTCTTCTTCTTCTTTTTTAGGCAAATGAATTGCATTTTTGGGGGCCTAAACATGCACGAAAAGTCATGAAAGTTTGCAGAAAATTCAGTCGTGGTGAAAAATGACGTATTTCATAGGTTTCGCAAATGGATGTGACAAAATGGCTCTGTAGCGCCACCTAAACTCAGCCCCGGAACTGCGTTTTATGTACATGTACGACATTCGGAAGGGTTCATATATCTCTTCAAGGCGAACACAAAAAGTCTCTTGGAGCGATGACCTCAACCCAAACAGGAAGTCGGCCATATTGGATTTTTCACGCATTTTTGGCGATTTACAGGGGACGTAAATGAACGAACTAGTCCGAGGGGGTTCCAGCGATCGACTTCAAACTTGGTCAGCTGGTAGAGAAGGCATCAATGATGAAAAGTTATTAAAAGTCTCTACAGAATCTTAACGGTTTGGGCGTGGCGAGCTGTCAAAGTTCAGTGTCTCACCATGACTCGCCATGAAACAGGAAGTTGTTAATAACTTGACTGTACATGATCCAATCAGCACCAAACTTCACATGTCTGATGAGAGTCCCGCCCTGAAGACGTCTACATGTCAATATTCATTCACAGTCACAGCGCCACCTGGTGGTGACAGGAAATGCTATGTTTTACATTATGATGGCTCAAGACCAGCCAGTTGATCAGATCCACTTCAAATTTTGTCAGGGAAGCCTCAAGACGTTGATGTTGGTCTGGAGCGAACACTGTGAGTCTCCGTCAAAAGCTGTTGCCGTGACGACCAGGCGATTTCGATAATACATTTTCCTTCGCCATGAGCATTAAAAGTGCTGTAACTCCACTGTACAAGGTCCTATCTTCACCAAATTTATACAGTTTGATGACTGTCTGGCTCTGCTATAACTTCAGCGTACATTATCCAATCTCTTTCAAACTTGTCACGCTTAATAAGAGTCCCAATCTGAAGACATCTAGATGCCAATTAGTGACCACAGTCATTGCGCCACCTGGTGGCAACAGGAAGTAACACATCTATGGCAATGATCATTTGATTTGCACAACATTTTCACAGTGTAGTCAACACTTCATATACTGGAATATAGGACGTGATTAGTGGCTGTTCTCTGGCGCCACATGGGAACAGGAAGTGACGTGTAACTCCTTCACGCACTGTCCAACATACATGAACATTTTGAGCCGCGTGGAAGGGTCAGAGTCCGGCACAGGATGGAGCCGCCGCACGCCCCGACGTGCACGGAGGTGCGAGGGCCCTCCAACGCTGCTTGCAGCTTTAATTATTATTATTTTTATTCATTTGTGTGCACTTCATGTATGATGAAAAATATCAAACTAAACACTGGCCATGGTCATGCGTAAACTGAACAGTAGTTGTTAGTGGAGTTTTCAGTTTACAATATTTTTAATTTGCTATTAACATTTTCAAATGTGAAATCAAAGTAGAAATTGAACTGTTTTCATTTTGTTTGACTTATTTCGTCATACAAAGACAGTATTTTTATTTCTAGTAGATCTAATTAAATTTTAATTACATTTTTTTTTAATTTTGGCATCCCTGACCTTCCATTGTTAGAGCCCAATTGTCTCATCTCTATTAGCTGAGTGTCCAATGATCCTGGAGCATACAGCCACTCTACAGAGCAGAGAGTCATGGGATTGTAGTCAGAGAACAGATAAACAGGGTCTCTTATATCATTTCCCTCATGAGTCTCATTGCTTTACCAGCATGTGGGCTTCCTGACACAGCCCTCACTTCGCCTTCATGCCTCAGCGGTCTCATCAGGCTACAGGCTAAGGTTTGACTCGATACTGCAGCACTACACGGGGAGATTGTTTTGAAAATGAAAATATTGCATCAAACAAAACTGTTGCATCAAACACTGAGTGGGAGAAATGAAGGTTGTGAGATGACTCAACTGAAATGGAATAAAATTGAATGGTGACATAAAAGTCGCGATGGTGAAAGAACAGAGTGATGGATTCATATAAAAAAAGAAACATTTCCTTCAACTGATTAACAGACGTCCAACTACACATGCTCCGTATAATTCCCTGTTACAAACTACCAAAACAGAACTGCTTAATGGACATTTGGCCTTGTGACGGCAGGAGAAGCGCAGGTGTGCCTGGTATCATCAACGACGGCTTCGTTTAATATTCCAATAAGAGGACGCCGTGCCGGTGAAGCATGCACATTAGCATTGACCTGACAGTGACCACCTAAATGGAATGCAGCCATAATCAATGCCATTTATTACACCTGCGCTTAATGAGTCAATCCTGTTTTGTCACTGCAATCAGAGCAAATGTCTTTGTGTATCCTTAATGTTAAATAAAGGTCAAAAACTAAAAAAAAACACCAACACACAGATTAATGAGAGACACCCAAGCAGGGGATCCTGTCCTGTGATTGGTGGATTTCTCACAAGAACGAAGCCTTTAATCAGATGACAACTCAAGCTGCCATGTTATTTTCACTGTGTAGGCCTATTAGGTGTAATCCTATGAAATTTCAAATTTTAATTAACATACATGTGAGTTTTGATTCAAATATTGGGATGAATGAAGTATTTTTGATTAAAAATATTATTATTTCTAAACATTTTATTTCATTGTGCGTCACAAACAGAAGGCAAATGAAAGTTAAATGCTATAAAGCAAGGGTTTCTTTTTACATTGGCAGTCCTGGACTCGACTGCCTACAGTAGCAGGACAGGCTGCAGCCTCTTGTCACCATAAACCTTCACACACCATCACGGCACTCATCAGATCTCCTCAGCGTTGGAGCCTCTCATGTTGGGCTCTGGTTACTGGTTTACTCTGCTAGTTACTGTTTTCCTGACTCTGCTGCCTGATGCAGGCTGCAGCCCACACCTGCCTGACAGTAACCTCTCAGTGACCCCGTGCCCCTCCTCCTGCCTCCTACCTGTGCGCCTTTTCCACCTTACAGACACTATAGGATTGTGTCCCACTCCATCATGCTGCTCTCTATGCATCCAAACCTAAAGTTAATCCAAAATAAAAGCCTACACTGCGATCACTTCCTTGTAAATTCCTTTGGACTGTGAGGAGTCCAACACCGCCTTCCCTGTGTCACAGAGGAAAACTATTCTCATACACTTGAGAGCACCGACCGGGCAGCGACCTGCGGAAAGTCAGTCACATTCACAATAATCTTACCGGAACTTCAAGGGGTGGTTTTCCAAAATAAAAGCATCTGATAGCGAGGCTGTAGAAAAAAAGACACAAACACACTCATGACAGACGTCCAGAGCTGTTTAGGAGCTACTACAACTACAACTTCCTTAGTTTCACAGACGAGCCGCACTCTCTCAGCCTCCAGATGCTCTGGCTCCAGATACATCATGCTGTGACATCTACAGAAAAGAAGGCATCCTGACCCAGGACAGCCTTGGACCAAATTATTCTCTCAGTGATTCAACAGATAGCAGCGGCTTGGCCTACTTCAAGGCTCGTGTTTCCGGGTTGTTGCATTTTTGTGCTCTGCACTAATCTGTTCAGCATATGTTTGCTCTGTTCCTGGTCTGTGCTCAGTCACTGGGCTTGTTATACACCTTAGTACAGTTTCATTCCTTGATAAGCTACATGTGCTGTAACAACAATGGTAATAGTATATGTGTTGTTTCTAATCTGGTGTTTTAATTCCACTGAACTGACTGAACATGTGGACATGTGAACATATATGTATGGGTATATATACTGTATGTGCAAGACGTTTTACAGATCGATCCATCTGCATTGCTGCACTGCTTTTAGCTTCAATTGTATGATACATATTTTACAGTAATGACGTGTTCTCATTATACAGACAAAGGCATTTCTCTTTGATTCATGACTACTTTTCCTGTGGCCACATTTTTACAGATCTTCTCCTGCTCTGATTTCACACTCATGCATCATTCACTTACACCTAATGACAGTCAGTTCTATTTCAAGAACCAAAAAAAATCTCCCACACTGCGTTTTTTCTTTGCTGCATCTGGTTATTGTCGATGCACTGACCTGTTGTTTCCACAGAGGAGATAAGCCATTTATTCTCAGGGGATGATAGAAATGTACTTTTTAACATTGGCCTTTTTTTAAATTTTTTTTTTTTTTATGATAAGCTTATCAAATCTAATCTGAAACATTTAATGACGTAAACACACACACACAAATTGTGCCTGTGCTTCACAAAGATGCTACACACAGTCACCCCTTTTGTATTATGAAACTCTCCACCGGAAGTCAGCGTCTTTATCCCGGCTGGTTTGACAGAAGCTCCTGCAGCGCACCAGTGAGCCTCTTTCAGTCTCACTCACTTCGGTCCTCTGCAAAAGGAGCGAGACTTCATTTAGAGAAGTGATTTACAGCATCTGGACAGAAGCCTGGCCGGACAAGGGCACCACTGAGAAGTTACTATTCCTTTCCTATCTTGTTAATTTCTTTACTTTTATCCCAGCACCCTTGTTTATCGTGCCCCCCCTCTCTGTGGACGCCGTTATGGGTGCCTACCGTACCGTCCGGACTCTACCTGCGGTGATGGCCCGGACCGGAAGATGAGCTGCGGGCGGTGTGGGGGTGCCAGGGGCGCAAGAGGAGGTGTGGACGCTTAGGTAAAGACTGGTTTTGTTGATGTTTGCTGGGCTCATCCGTTGATTGTGTCCGTCCTCTCTGAACTGTAGTGGTTCAGGGTGTCAACTTTCTCATACTATTGATGCGCAGAAGTTGATCGTGTTCTCTTCTCCTCGGGGTCCAAACACGGGTTTTATTCTGAAGGGGAGCGCAGTCTCCACTTTCTGAGCTTCCTTTCTCAACATTTAACTTTTGAGTCGTGTATGGCTCTGCATGAGCAGCAGAACAAATTCACAAGTGGTCTTTATTTATTATCTGCTTGTGTCTTTCATGCCATGGTGATCGCTTGTTCGCGCATTGAGGACAGATGAAAAGAATGGATAGGATGCAGCTCGTTTGCTCGGAGTGAATGACAGGCTTATGATCACTTGCATATCAATAATGAAAAGTTTGGAGTATGACAAATACCTCTGTCTTTTTGCCCTCTCTCTCAACACTGCCTCTTCTGTGGTTTGTGTTTTTTTCTGCAAAGCCACGAGCCCGCAAAGGCAAATGAATATTTTATTACGTGGCACTGAATGATTATTTTGTGATGAAGAGATTAAACAGGAACAAGCATTTCCTTTCTTTAACCCTAAACGTGTTGTGTTGTCTTGTGACCGCTGCGTAAATGGCGGTTTCTCATCTAGAATCAGCAGATATGATCAAGACGAGACTATTTTACTGCTTAAATTTGACATCTGCAGAGAGCAATTACTAAAGCCTAGTGCAGCTGCAACCAGAGTCCCTGTCATGTGCCTTTAGGGGATGAGATTGGTCCTGACATCGGTCATCAACAGTTGTCTAATGTGGCCTCATAAATCAGTGCTTCATCCATGTGTGGGACTGATTGTGTTTATGTGGGGGTCAAATCTCAGATAGTGAAAAAAGAGGAGCACATCTAAATCTCATGTGGAGAAAACTGTCATCTGTGAAATTAGCTCAGTGTGTCAGGATCACGACAAATCTGATTACATCAGGATCATAAATTAATATTCTGTGATCACAGAGCTGCAACAATTAGCTGATTAATCCATCAGTCAAACGCAGAAAAATAATCGGCAATAGTTTCGTCTTTCAAGGAAAAATGGAAAAATGTCAAGTATTTACTGGTTTCAGCTTTTGGAAATGAGTGGATTTATTGTTCTTCTTTGTTACATTTGATAGTAAACTGAATATTTTTCAATATCAGACATGTGGTCAAATAAAACAAGCAATCTGAACTTGTTACCTTAGGCTATGGAAAACAGTTTTCTTTCTTTCTCTCTACAAATAAAACAATTAACTGCGGAAATATCAAAATAAACACAGTAATAATAATAATGATTAAAACTGTTGCACACATTCCCAGGTGGTGTATTCAGGGTTTTTGTATTCTTGTTGTTTTGCGTCCCAACAGTCTGCACCAAGCTGACCTCAACTGTCATCCCGGGCCACTTAAAAACGGGACGAGAGAAGCTGATGTGATTGGCCATTGTGCTCCGGCACACCTGCTTTGCTTTTCTGTCTTTGCACCCAGTTTGTGGAAACCAGAGCCCCGTCTCTGTCTCTGTGTCCTTTCGCCCTCCTTCTGTGTTTTCGTTCTCTCCCCCAAGAAGTAATATCCTAAGTTGTCCCGCCTGAGGGCTCAGTGGGCTCCCCAGACATCAGACCACTCTTTTGTAATGGTATGATGGCCAGAGATTTGATTTGCCTGGTCAGGATGGGCCGGCACACATACAGGGAACATTCACAAGGGACAGATATTGATTCACGGGGGGGTTGGACAAACATGAAAGCAGCTGAAGTGAGCTAATGTCTTTCTTCCATTAACTTCTTCCCCCTGACACAATCACTATTGTCAAAAGCTTGAGGTTTCACTGGCAAAACTCTTTTTTTCAATCGATAAACAGACAAAGACAGAGAGAGTTGTTGTGAAACAAGACCGGCCAAATCTCATTCAGCAAGACTGTGGATGGAACCTGTGGGAGGCATTGTTGGGAGAAAGAGATGGCTTTGTCACATGACTTTCTCTCCATTAATGTATTGCTCCCTTTTGTTTGTTTTTTTACTTCTAGAAGGTGCTTCCTGTTCAATGAAAGTGAATGAGAGACGTTTTCAGGGTTTGGTGTAAAGCGAAGCTTGAATCTACATTTTAGACATTATAGCAGACTTAAATTCCATGTTATATTGTTCATGTTTGCTTCCTATATGTGCTTGTAAGTACTGAGGTATCGCACCCTGCTCCATCCTGTCTCTTGGCGCTGGCTTGCACACAGCAACCTGTTGGGATGTGCTACTCAGCAGTGACTTCAACTCTGCAGAGAAGCAGCAGTTTTATTCACACTCTCACATCCCGGCTGCTGTACCTTGACTGCTTCGTCTGTCTGATTCACACGTAGAGTGTGAGTGCGTCAATGACACGTGCTGCGACGTAATGCTCGGAGATGCACCCGGCGGGTGCTGCACTGATGTGGTTTTTGATATTTTCCTGGTTAAGTTTTCCAGGAAGTAGACTGAGAAAAGCTTGACTTATAGTGAAAAGCCTGACTTGAGATACGGGTTTAGGCCACTCCACAAATGCAGCTCAAGGTCGGGCTAAATTAAACTAATACCATCACCACTAGATTCACCCTCTTAGTTTAGCTTATTTTAGGTACCTTTAACTCTGTCTAAAGAAAAAAAAGTGGTACAAATAGAAGTGCTGATGCAACTTCTTTACTCAAGTAAAAATAGAAATATACAGGCTCTGAAAAGTATAAAGGTAAAAAGTACATTTCTTCCATTTATCTTAAGTCAGGCCATCGATGGGGAAGGTCTTTGCTGTTCTAAATCTGCTCTGTCAACACTGCTGGCTGGTTTCCTTTCATCCATGTCACTACTGGCTCTCCCTGCACGGACATCACATTCAGTAGACTTCTTTACCCCACGGTTGAGTCTCCCTCTCTTGTCTTCAAACACAACAAACATATGTTCTGATTTGAAAATATAGGGAAAAGAAAGTACAGATATTTGTGTCAAAATGTAACAAGTAAATAGTTAAAGTAGAGATTCTTGAAAACTCTTCACTACTTAAGTATTGTACTTTGTTACTTCCCACCTCAGCCACCACAGTTTGCTTACATCAGCAGATGACAGGAAATAAACCTGGGCCTAAGCTCTTTCCTGGCAACACAATTCTAATAAACCCATATGTAGTAGTTAGAATATGTTTGTGGTTGAGTTACTGACCACAAACAGCCAGTTTATCACATCATTTAGTCCGAGCGACAAGCGGAGAATTGAATGAACATCTGATCAACACTTTGATAAATGTATGCCAGGAAATAGTTTATAACAGCTGCTGTTGGACTGGAAAGTTTAATTAAAACATGAATCGCTTCACCTCTGGACACAATAAGCACATGAGCAGCAACACCAACACCAACTTCTCTGCACTTTGTTTCCGTTCCTTTGGATGAACTCCAGTCTCTCCTCAGCTGTAAATTCATCCACAGGAGCAATGTTCAGCCGCAGATCTCCATTCATGTTTGACACTGTGAGCTACACAGAAAGGATCATGTAAACACTCTCACACACACACACACACACACTGGCAACATTTCAGCGCTTCTTTTGAACAGCCAGTCATCGCTCTCACCATCTTTTCATCTGTGGCATCATACAAGACCAACAGAAGCTTGGAACGCGATAGTAATATGATTAATGAATGGAAGCCCAAGACAACAGCGGCTATCTCCACCAATCTTTGATGCATTCGTGCACACACAGTCAGTCGAACCGTTCCCAGCAGAACACACTCACACTCCTGTCTCTCCAGGGGAACGAGGAAACCCAGAAGAAAACACACTGCTACAGGGATAAAAAGCACTGTATGCGAACATTCATCTAAAAGGAATCAATGCAGGCGTTTTATCTGCAGAGAGGCACAGATCGTCTGCGTGGAATCACTCAGCGAGAGAGAATCAAACAAAACAGAGGTCATGTAAAATGTCCATATGCTTGCATTGCTTGTGGGACTTGCAAAGTTTCAGACCGTCATTCATGCGCTCAGAAAGAGAAGGAAGTTTTCTGTAAATGTCAGTCGTGCGCATTTCACGTATATTTTCTTTTGTAGAGTCCTCTATTTGATCTCAACATTATTTATTCATTAGAGTGGTCTGAGGTACAGGGTGAGTGATTACATAAGGAGACTCACATTAGTCACTCTCTCCTGCACACTACATGACTAACATGCACACACACACACACACACATGTGCATGAACATACAGTAAATGTACACACATACTTTCAGTGGCAGCTGCAAATGTTATTTTAAGATTCCCTCTGTTGTTGCATCCAAAGTGTTGCGTCTGGCTGCCAAATATTAAAATTTACTCCCTGCTCACTGTTGATGTTGTAAAACTCAACTTGAAGTATGAGGGGTGGAAATTTGGGGATGGGTGCTACATCGACATTCTACATTATTTTCTGTTGTTTATTCAAATAGATTTTCTTTTTGTTTTACACTGAAAAATCAGACTCAGTTGATGTTCAGTAGCTGCTTCATTATCATTGATTCCTGCTCATGAAGCCACATTATTCGCTTCTTTGTCGTGAGTGACAAACAAAATGGTGTGAAGCGTAGGATGTTGACGGGTGTACCGCAACTGTGTGTGTTTTTTATGAATGCATGTTGTGAAAAGGTCTGCTCTATAAACACAGTTGTTTATTTAATCAACACTGACCCAGACTGGTTTCTGACGCATGCTTTGGTCACACACACACACACACACACACACACACACACACACACACACACACACACACACACACACTCAGAGCACATTAGGAGCAAATTGCCCCTGCCTGGTAAAATAGAGACATTTTATCTGTCAGTGAAAATCTAATTAATTAATCTCCCCAGTCTGATTGTGATGTCATCAACATGAGACACCCATGTGGCTAAATAATCCAGCAAATGACCTCAGGGCAGCGGCACATAAGCCTTTGGGACTTACAGATGTTTTAAATTGCTGAGCTCTCTCTAAGGACGTCGTCGACATTATCACCATGTTTCCATATTGTTTGTGTTTTCTTAATCCACGTTTGTGTTCTGAGAGAGAGTCATGTAGGGGGAATTAGACTTCGTCCCATGTCCCGTGCTAGCATTGTACTGATTTTTGTACAGTTTAATCTTTTTGGCATTAGCGTACAAGAAATAAATGAACTTTACAATTGTATACAGGAACTCAAAAAAGACAAGGCCATGTTGCAAATTTGTAACATTATTGTAACTCAGACTCAATTAAGAGAGGAGCTGTCCCAGTTCTATACTACACAATAACGAGTGTGTCTTGAGTTTATAGTGTTTTCTCACTGAAAAAGTGAGAAAAATTGCTTGATTTTTGAGTGTGCTGTTCAACAACACAATTTTCGAACAATTAAATACATAAAAGAACTACAGAGAAAGCTTTCTATTGGCAGCTTTACGCATGCAAGAATTTTTTTCACGAAGGCATCTTGCGAATGCAGATGCACGTGCATCATGGATGTACTGTAAGAATTGGATACCAGATTGCCGCCCAGCCTTTCTTCCAGTTTTTTCCTGTGGCCACACGCAGTACTGCAACGAAAAATCCGCTCCGGCCCTAAAAGCATTTTATCCAGGGGGCAACTCAAGCTATAAATGTGGTCAATTGTTACTCTTTGTATTGCATGTTTTTAAGCCATGGTGGTTTAATCTTTTGCAAAACTTTTTTTTTTTATGAATACTGTCACCGCTGTGGTGCGAGCCATTCACCAGATATGTAGATTTACCACGAAAGCAGGTGATGAGTGGCTGCGTGGATGCTAATAGTTAACTTTCTGCTAGTAGTCAAAGGCTGCCACTAATTCGAGTTCATGTTTGTATAGCTAGTTAGCGTTAGAGCCTGTGTACGGCTTTACAGTATAACCGCATTCTGATTGCTAACTTCATTTTCCTGCGCGTGTGAGGTGCTTCATATTTTTACCCAAGCTTTACTAGCACATACACACATCAATTTGAAAGTTGATCGCAGCTGTTAGCTTTTAATATATCTGCGCTGGGATGTGTGTGTGTGTGTGTTTACTGATATCTAACTGGTGGACTCTAATCGTCATTATGCTCTGTGAGGTTCTCTGACACTCGGTGAAACTGAAAACCCTGAATCAGTCTGTCACATTCATTACGTACCTGCGTCATCCCTCCCTTCACCATTCGCTCTTTGTCTCCCTGATTTTCAGTGTTCCTGGCCTGCATTGAAATCTTTTATCTCATCCATTAATGGTAATAATCCTTCCCTTTTACACCCTGTCTGATAAAGGAGTCAGTTAAACACACTCCCTTTGTTGGTCTGCTGTATATCTTTCTTCCTCCCCCTCCCTTTATATAATTTTCTCCTCTCACTCTACATTAACCATGGCTGTATCCTCCACTACACTCTCCCACTCCTTCTCCAATTTCCTCTCTAACATTGCCCTGGTCCTAATCTCCCTATTTTTTTCTCACTCTCTTTCTTGAAGCGTAAAATTGAACCTCTCCTGTCTCTGCCCACCCTACACATTGTACGTGTGATCTGTGTGGGCGTGTCCTCAACCTTGACTTTCATTTGACCCCACACTCAAACGTTTCACAGCAGCAGGATGCACCGTGTAGATATGTTTGGATAAATTAGTAGTCTACACTTGAAGACAAATTATGTCTGATGAGCTTCATTTAGGATAAGAAATGTGGGGAGAGAGAGCAGAATAGTAATAGATAGAGAGTGAGACAAGTGCTGGACAGGAAATCCAGCTGCCAGAAACAAAGCTGATTTAATTTGACACTAGCCATCAACTTTGTTAGGTAACCAGATACTGAAATGTACTGAAATGAACACCCAAAAAGTGCGTTGCTGAGATTTTTGAGGCGTGTGTGTAAATTCCCAAACACATTTACATGCATAACTCCATTTTTTATTGTTGTTTGGTATTAGTTTACCTCACTTACATTCAAGAAACAATATTCAAAATGGTGTTGGTTTGCTCTGCTACTGAAGCCCAGAGTGGGGTTCAATGTATGTGGACGTTCTCCTACTTTAGTAAAACTAGTTCAAAAGTAGACACAGGAGAAAGTTGTTTGCGAAGGAAAATGACGTCTTTTTCCGCAGCGCTGGAGAAGCCCCGTGTAGGTTTTTACTAAGTGTTGCAAATTAACCAAAGACACGCTGGGAGCAAAGTGAAATAAAACTAGCAAGCGATCCGCTGCCCCTGAGCCGATCCATTATACATGAAGAGCTAATATATAATGTGATCTGCTGTACATGGCTGGGAGGAAAGAAAGAGAGAGAGAGAGAGAGAGAGAGAGAGAGAGAGAGAGGAGGGAGGCAGAGAGAGCTAGAGAGGAGAAAACTAGAGGGAAGAGAGATGGGGTGTGATGTCTGTCCTTTACTTGGATGAGTCAAATGGAGCATTTTGATGCCATCAACACAGATCTGCTGTCGCTGCTCTTTAATAACACTGATGAGTGTGAAGCTGCTTCATCACCGACTCATTAATTACTGCACATAAATGGACAGTAAACACTGTATGATGAATTAACTCACTGCCAAATGCTTTTCCAAACCTGTGTGGACGCTATCTCTCAAATACACACATACTGAGGATATGTGGAGGCTTGTCAGTGCTGAGATCATACCGGCACACTAGTGATGTCCATCTGAGCTCTACACAATGAGGTTTTGTCTGGCTTGTCTGTACATCCATGCATTCTTTGTAGTGCGTGCGTGTGAGTGTGTGTCAGTGTGTGTGTGTGTGTGTGTGCTGTTGTGTGGACGACAGTGGTGCTTGTGGAGTCAGTATTTATAATTAGACAGGTGAACATTTACCCTCAAGGATATCACTTACCCCTCTATGTCTTTCACCGACTCCCAACTAATGTTTTAGTCATGCTGCCCGTCTGTCGTCATGACTCCTGTTGTTGGGACAACCATTATCCCAGCTCTCTACGGGACAGCTGAAGTTTATCCTGGTGTCTGTCCACTCTGGTGCAAACTTCCCATCCATCGTGTCAAGAATGAACCAACGTAGGCAGTGACACTTGAAATGTGAAGGTGAAAGGTGAAATTGAAAAATTGACCATCAACAACAACTTTCACCACATTCAGCTGTTTGAAGTGCAGCAGGGAATTCAGAAAAACAAAGAGGGATATGTGTCAAAAATCAGTTAAACCTTATGTTTTGTCTTAATTGGATGCATTTGGCTGAATGGCCAGCAGTGATGAGACTTCCAAATCTTTTTTACTGTGAGAAAAAACAGTGACAACACTGAACAGGACAACTGAATATGCAGCAGTTACCTTTGAGTTTTAGCCACACTGGCAGCATGTCTGCGCTGAAATATCTCAACTGTTATATAGACTACACTGAAATCTGAAATTTTATAATCTTATAGATTATAAGGATTATCCTTGACTTTTCATCTAACACCATGAGGTTTACATTCTTGGTTTTTAGAAAATATCTCTGCAAATATTGAATGGATTGCCATTAAATTTGCTACAGGCGGTCTTTTCCCTCCCAGGATGAATTATTACTTTGGGTGTTTCCGTAATTTCTTGCTTAGCGCCATCATCAGGTCAAAATTTCAAGTTGTTTCATGACCAAAATATCTGCAAAACTTATGACATTCCCATCAGCTTCAACTGTACTGTAGTTGGTTTAGAGCTAATTAGTGCATGTTAGCATGCCAGATACTAAATGAGGATGGTGACAGTGATAAATATCGTCGTCGTGAACATCCTGCCGTAGCATTTAGCTCATAGTGCAGCCTCACCGCCTGCAGACTCGTCCAAGCAGTGATGTTAAAATAGTAATCGACTTTTTTCATATTGACAGATTGCCCTTCAGTCTGGCACTAATCATAAAAGACGCCATAAATCACAGGAATACAACACGAGGTTCTTGGCAACTCCTCCTCAGAATTAAACAACAACATATGTCATTTGTCCTCCAGAGTGAGATATGTTTTCTGATTTGAAGGCCATATCAGCAGGGTGGCTTTATTGGTCAGTGCCTGCTGGAACTGTTGCAAATGACCGCTGCTAAAACAGAGCTGTGCTCTAATCTCACACATGTAAGGGGCATTTTGGTTTTATGCACAGAAAAGTCCCTTCTGGCCGATTCCCAGTGATGCGTCTTTATCGTCATACTGACTTTTATTCTGCATACTACATAGTTTGATGTGTTGGGTGCAGTGATAGGGAGATGCAACATAAAATTTCTTATAGCAAGGAGAGCAGGGAGACAAGCTTGGTATTAATTTGGGTGAATAATGGAGGGTTTGTGGTGTGCAAAACACAAGAAAACGATCATTTTAGGGCTGACAGTACACACTTCAGTAAGAAGAAGCACATTTTAATGGGCTGTAAATCACCACAACAAATGAACCTCATATGAAACTTTCATTCAGAAATCTGGATTCAGACAAGCGTTAATGTCATGGGCATTGAGTAACATTATGTGCACTGGAATGAAATGAGTGTGGGAGACATGTTTACACGTGTGACAAATTGAAATCATGTGATGTAATAAGTCACAGATTCATTTTTTCCTCGAGCTAAAAGATGCGTCTCAATCGAAACACCCTTTTTCATATAAATCCCTTCTCCCTTCTTCTAATTTGCATCTGTTTGCTTGATTGGCAGGATGTCAGTCTCAAATGATCAGGCGTAATCACATCGCCAGGCAGCTAAATCATTTCACAAATATCTCTAATCATTTATGTGGTGATCGTCTGATCAGAACATTGCATTATTTCATGCAGCGTGTCATCAGTGCGCAGCGACACCGTGATTCATTGAGCAGTATGAGAGGCAGTGTGGTGGCAGGGTGTGCAGTCAGGTGATGGAAATTTATGAATGATTCCTCTGATATGGACTGAGCCATGCATATCTAACTGCCTGAACACTGATAGCACTATAGGGTTATTACCGTGGTTTCTCTCTATTTTCATTCTGTGTAAGGTGGAATTGAGCCTCAGTTGCATGTACACTTTTATCATGATTTTTCAAAGTGTAAATAAAAGCCTACGTCAATAACGCATGATGGAAGTTATTGGTTACCATGATAACCATCATTCAAAGTAAAAATTGAAATTAAAAAAGTCTTTTTACTGGTCATGGGAGCTACTGCATAGGTGAAAAAGGTTGTATGGATCCTTTTATGGCTCCAGAGAGAGCTGCTCAAAATCTGATAAACCGAGTCAGTGTCAGGTGGATCTGAAGTATATAAGCTTGAAAATGTGAAAAGAATCTGGTGGTGTGGAGTTAGAAAGAAAGAACCTCTTTTGTAATGTCCTTGTGTAATTAGATACAGTATATTATCAGAAATAAAATATAGCCCTGTGAACGTGTAAACCTGAAGACACTGAAGCATAAACCAACCACATGCTTTTTTCCCTTTCTTTTCCCTTTTCCCTCCTCTTCCCAGCCTGGACACTATGAATGTACTGTTTTTATGGTACTCGAAGGAATTACTGTAGTTAGTGTAATACCTTATTATAACTGAAACACCTACCTTTGCTTTGCTGGTATGCATTATTAAGCGACGCCATTCCCATGCACGGACGTGTGAAGCCGACAGAAACACTTCCGTATGATAGAGACATCATCCTTGGGCCGACGCCTGTGACATATCTGCTGCAGGGGAATACAGGCATGTGAGCTGGAAAGGGTGAGGACAAAGGGGTCCTGATCCTGAGGCAAAATATATCCAACCAACCACTCATCCATTATCTACATGCATTACCCAGAGAGGCGGGGTACAACCTGGACTGGTCGCCACACAGGGCCAACACATAGAGACAGACAACCATTCATACTCACACCTATGGGCAATTTAGAGTCACCTGCATGTCTTTGGACTTTGGGAGGAAGCCAGAGTACCAGGAGAAAACCCACGCAAGCACGGGGAGAACATGCATGCTCCACACAGAAAGGTTCAAACTCAGATTAGAACCTGGAACCTTCTTGCTGTGAGGCGACAGCACCAACCACCAGAAAATCACAAACCTGCCACTCCTACAGCTCAGGGCTACGTTAGCTGCTACTAGCATAACACACCTGAATTTCTGACTGAACTTTTGGCTGTTGAGTTGCATTGTGGGTAACATAGGAAGAATGCGTTGAATGAAAAAGACAATGCCTGCAGAATCAGAGTGAAAAATCAGCATTCTTTTAAGTGCTTACAAAAGATAAAAAACAAACATCACTGAGATGCACCAGAGACCTCTAAGCTTGGATATTAGATGATCTTTGCTGTCTAATTTCCTGGCAGGGTGTTTGTACAATGCATCACAATCTTCTGTGTTAATTGTGGTCGATTGTAATTTAAATTATTCCATCTGGCCTTGTTTATTAATCCTGATGGTTTCCAGGATTAGGCCACTGTGGCCAAACAAGAACAGGGAATTGGAAAAAGGAAGAGACAACAGAGGAAGTGGATTATATTTGGTATCTAGTGTTTTTAAGTATCACATGTAAAAATGAATGAGGTGTGGCTGGCACAGAGGAATACTTTAGGATGGAAGATGAAAACATTCATCTAGTTCTAGATCTACTAATCTTTATGTATAAGAGCACGTTATACACCTTTTATGAGAGTCTTTGTGCTGAATGCCTGAAATGGAATTTTAAAGTCCTTGCTACCAAAGTCTCTCATTCCCATTTGTGGCTGCTGTCGTGTGGTCAAGGCCCGGTTTTCACTACAAATGATTACAGAAAAGACATAGTGAGCACTCAAGGACAGTAACACACAGAGCAGCAAGGATATTGATTCTTGAATAACAGCAAGTTATCTAACAACAACTAACAACTAGCTAAATCACACTTGAGCTCTATTGTGAATCGTTTGTGTTGGCTTTACCCACTCAGGCATGTACCGCATCACAATCTCACCCAGATCAGCTGAACAATCTTCCTCGGCAGCACGGCAATCCATCGTCATGATCATCAGCGTGTAGAGCACCTTCCCAGCCCAGATCAATACGCTGTGGACCTCATCAGCATGTAGGATTAAGAGGCTGATTAAGATCTCCAATGGCCTGCATTGTTGGACGTCACAGGACCCCAGTGGCACCATGCATTGACCTCTGCTGTCACTAGAACACAAACATGCACCGCAAAGTGAGCACAGAACGTCTCAAGACTTTCATCCCACAGTTTAACATCCCCCTAAAAATCATCTGGTGGAGAAATTGAATGATGAAATAAGACCAACAAGACCTCAACAGCTCATCCAGTCCTCTAAAGAAGAAAAAAAATCTAGTGATTTTCAACACCCACCTACGGAGACCAGGATGTGTCATGCAGAAAATCAAAATTCCTGCCCTTGATTAATTCATTCATGCACAAAAAGACTTGATTAATGCCCTCAATTCAAATCATATTAAGTACTATATGAATGCAATTTGTGGAGTGACCCAGAAACCCTGACACTGTGTTTTTTGAGCTGGATGACAGCAACAACGCTGAAACACTTTACATTATCCTGTAAAATATGTTTAAGGCATGTCAAAGACATGCAGACAGTGCAAACCAAAAGAAAAATAAGATTAAATTAAATGAAAGCTATCCATAGTGAAGGAGATTAGTTATGACAGCGTCTGGGCTCTGTACCCATCTGACAATACCGGGGCGTTTAGTTAAGGCGTTAGGGATAAACGCACATATGTGCAGTTTTTATTATTAGTTGTCAACTCTTCAAAGTCCAGCTCCTTGACCTGCTGAGACTGTTTTAACCAAATGCATTTGGCAGAAGAGCAGACAGAAGGACTGGGGGGGGGGGGGGGGGGGGGGGGGGGACAGCAGGGACCACATGGTCGGCATCAAGCTGTGAGAATAAACAATCATCCGTTTCCAAAATGATGCCGAAAACTCATCATCTAGCCACAGCGAGCTATGAGAAAAAAAGTTTTACCAAGTTCAACTCTTTTTGTGGTACAGTGCTGTTTTTATTTATTTATTTTTTTCTGTTCTCGTCAGCGCCTCCAGTGCGCCAACACATTGGCCTCATTGAAATGAATGAGGAGGACGTGTTTTTATCATGCAGCATTGTTGTCTTTCTGAATTAGTCGGGATGTTGTAACAGAGTTACCTCTGCACTCACAAAAATCACTCTCTTTTGCAACGCCTGTTGGAGAGACTTCAGTGTTTTAGCACAAAGGAAAAATATAATATTAGTCTCCTTGTTAGTCACACAGCCGAGTGCGACTTTGACTCATAAAAGTACATCTGACACACACACTCACTTCAGTCTCAGCCTTTCAGCCTTTTCTTCTGTTAGTAGTTAGATTTTCATGTGTGTGAATTACCGATTGCTATTTATTATTTTGTTCCCCTGTAGTGATCATTACATGATAGAGACACCAGTGGCATAAGAAAGTTTTCCCTCTATTTGTGTGCTTATTTCTTGTTTTATAGTTCCGTAATTGTGTATGTATGACAGGGCAGTGAGGGTTAACAACTGGATATCAGCCAGTGGACTATGCTAAATGACTAAATAATTACAAAGTGGATGTTGTGATGACTTTAAATGACACTTACCAACTAATCACAACATATCAAGTTTAAATGCGCAAACACATGCATCCTCACAGACTCACAGTCTGGTCTAATGAGGACTGGGTAGAGATGTGACGTTCGCGAACGAGTCGAGTCTTTGAACGGCTCTTTAAAGTGAACGATGAGAACCGATTTGCAGTTGCGAGCCGTTCGTTTGCGAGCCGTTCTTATATGCAAATTGCCTGCGCTGCCTTCATGTGTCACCTGTGTGCCCCACAAGTCTGAGCTGTCCACGCTGCCTTCACCTGAACGACTAATGACATCGAGTTTGAGTCGTCCACAGCACGCTCCATTCACGTGAACGCAGCTACAGATGCGCAGCATTAGGGGAGGAGATATTAGTGAGCGCCGCCCGACTGGACTGAAGAGATTTACATTCAGGGAGCAGGAGATATTAACGACTGAAGAAAAGTTGTTTGTTATTGTTTCCATTGTTCTGATGTGGATTCGAGTCAAGGAGCTGAGTTCCTGTTTGTAAAGTAGTTCAGGTGAACACACACCAGGTAGTTTAGTACAATTATGCATTCACATTTGTATCATGTCCTAATATCTATTCTAGTTTTATTTATATTATTTATATATATATATATATATATATATATATATATATATACTTATTTATTATTTTCATATTTTTTCTGTATTGTTAAAATGTTCATGTGTGGAAAATTTCACACTAAAGTTATTTTGCATGGAAGTTATCTGCAGCCTGCATAGCTTTATTGTGCCACAAAGTTTTTTAGGTGAGGGGAAAATTCAAAATAGTGATCTCACTGTCAAAGCATGTTGGTATGGCACCATCTTATGGAACGATTACACTGAAAACACGAGCCAAATGAAATTATAATCAATATTTCAGAATAGATATGTATATGTTTGAATTATTCTGAACCAAATCTTATTTTACAACTGCTACCAGAGATTGTTTCCTTGATGAAAACAAGTTACCCATGGTTGACTTCTAATAAATAAATAAGTAAATATAACAACGAGTCAGTCGTTTGAACGGCTCTTTGAAAGGAACGGCTCCTCAAGATCCGGCTCCCTTCAAAGAGCCATGAATCCCATCTCTAGTACTGGGTGATGATGAAGGTGCAAACAGTTTCAGATGGCCCACAAAAATACCTTTACCTTGATTTGTTTCATTTCCTTATTTGGACAAGACAAGGGAAATAAGAAAGCGTCTCTTTTTTTGCAGGCTGTAAGCCCTTGCTTCTTCCCAGATGTTCAAATTGTGAAATAACAGCAGTAACTGAGATGCTTTTTATATGTACAATGATCAAAGACAATTGGGAACTTGACTGTGTATAAAAAGTGCTTCAGCATCAATGCACTCTCTGCAGGTGAAGGCTGAGGATCAGTCGCTCTTCACTTTGTTTCTCAGTCCCTCTCCACTTTATTCGTGTGTGCGCACTCACTTGTGTGTTCATCTGTGTGTGACAGCGTGTCTTGTGTGTATCCCCTCTCTCTTCGTCCACAATAATTGATTTCCCATCATATTTTCAGGCTTCTTAATCGTTTGACAGAAAGAGCCCGAGGCTGGTTGGATAGATGGCTGAGGCGCCATGTTGATATCTTAATGAAGCCGCTCATCTCGGCTCCTCTGTTCTGACACGAATGCTGCGACATAATGACTGACGTCTATTACAGTGTGCCGACTGGTTCCCACAGGAGCCCTCCAGTCCAGTTATTTGCTTCCTGCGTAGATTCTTTTTTCGTATTTTTAATTCTCCTTCTCCTTGCAGGAAGACATTGAAGGAGAGTGCTGTCACTTACACCTGTCAGATCTGATTCTCAGTAACACACACACACACACACACCAGTAAACCTTTGTGATTGGTAGGTGTGGAGCTGTTTTTGATCCACCCTGATTAGCATTGTTGTCAAAGCAATACTCCTGCTGAGTTTGTCGTCACGTATCAATGCTCTGCTTTGCATACACACACACAAAGACACACACACACACACACACACACACACACACACACACACACACACACACACACATACACACACACAGCCAGTTTTTTCGAGGCAGGTCTGTATTGGCAATTTACACAACTTTTACTCCACAGCACACACACTCATACTCTTGTGCAGACGCACACTAAGTCTGTTGGGTGTAAATATTTGTGTGTAGCAGCAGGTTTGTCATAGCTGCTGACTCTCTGCAGGGCAGCCTAAGCTCCATTAATAATGGCCAGTGGGATGAAGCATTGAAGCACGGACAGCAGAGAGCGAGCCGCAGAGGGGGATTATGGAAGGAACGGTAGGATTGAACGTACCAGCTCTGACACTCAGGTTACATGTGCTGTGACTCTGTAGGGACGGGGAGTCGGTGATCACGTGGACGTACACACAGACTTACCTATAATGACAGAAACCATCTATGGTCTGCTAAGAAGATTGAGTGAAATTTATGATTGAAACCATTAACTCATTAGCGGAGAAGTAGGGTCATTTTCTCATAGACTTCTTTTTGCAACCTCCTGGCCATCAGAAAGACTGCAGCTTTAGGGCACTTCTGCATTGGCTTTACTTTGCAGACATACGTGCAGACACAGGATACGTCCGCTTCTTTCATGCAATCTATGCACCCATCTTTATATTGGGCTTTTGGTCTGGAGCAGAATTTATCAATATGCACTTTTTTGCCATATATGCAACATTATGCTAAAAGAGGCTAAAGCTACGAGTCCCAGGTCAAAAATCATTGGTTGAGCACAACTCTGTATGGATGTTACAACAGAAGAAAACATACTTGGACTAGCACCGCAGAGATGAGGTTTTCTGGGTTGCAGAAGTGTAAATCTTCACTGAATCCAGCAAAGAGCATGACACAGCCGCTAACATCAGCCTTACTTTGAGGCACCTACAACGCGCTCCATTGAATGGAGGGCTGTGCAATGATGCCCTCCTTCAGATGACAGAGAACATATGGTCCTTTCCTTCTGCTTCCTCTGGGGCTTTTTTACATACTGCTATACCCACATCATCACCCTGTCATCCAGCTCTCCATCCTCAGTCCAATCTCAGCAAATATACTGTAATATGTTTGCTGTCACACATTGCATTATAGTTTTACATAAGTCAGTGCACAGATACTACACGCTTGATAAGTGGGGGTTCGTATTTGTGCGTATGCAGAGTTGTTAATGTGTTTGTTGCATGCATGGTTACATGTCTATCTACAGAACATGTCTAGAGGGTCTTGCAGGGAATTATGTGAGCGCACAGTTGTGTGTCTTTGTGGTCTCGGTCTGTTGGCTTATGCATTACTAATGTTGATTAGGACGAAAATTAAACACCACATGAGCAAATGTGAACAGTTTGCTACACCAGATGAACCCCCTGACTCTCTCCTTGGCGACATTCTATCATCAAACACCTCGTGTTAGCAGCTCCGAGAGCCTCAACGTACAGTTCATCGGCTGATTTGACCAGTGGGCAGAAAGACGCTGGTTTAAATTTCTAATTTACTCTGTAGTTTTCACTTTTAGATGTAAGAGCACTGAGTACGTAGCCGGTGGCATGTGATAAGAAACACATGGTAATAAAAAAATAACAGCTGCATGTGCTTCTTTCAGATGAGCCATAATGTTCAAAATGGAAATGAGATGGTAGAAACTGGATCACAGACGCTCTTTTTACTTGTCACAGTTTTTGCTAGATTTTATACACCTAATAGATGAGTGCTTTTAAGCGGGCAGTTGTGATGTTACACAGTTGGCACCCTGTTCTGTCACTGCCAGGAGGACCTGCTGTATACTGTGTGTGTGTCATCACATAGCAGTAGGGAATGTCCTATAGCCGCTTCAGGCTCACAATCAGTTAATTCAGCTTCCCGAATGATTTTGTAACAAATCTGATTTAAAGTAAAAATGTACATATTTTTGTGTCCGTAATCTCTTTCCCTGCAGTGACAATATACAACCCCTCAGTCAAGATGCCTCTTTAACCTTAAACCACTTGCCAACACATTGCAGTCACCAATAGAAAAAAAGGTAGATGAATGCAGCTCTAAACATGGTTTTAAGTTGTATTTGGACAGAATACATTCAGACTTTTGTTAAACACCCCACACTTCCATGGTTCGCACACAGCTGTTCTCAGTCGTGTCACTGATTAGACCTATTCTCACCCTATCTGTGATTGTACAGCCTGGACTGGATTGACAATTCGCTTTAATCAAGGTATGGTCTCATTAGCCTTCTGTCCAACAAAACTGCTCCACATTCAGCCCTGAAAAAAAAGATGTACTGTCACATTTTGGACGAGTTCGGTAACGAGTAAATATCGAGGAGAGCAACCGCAGAGTGTAGATTGTGGGAGCGATGCTGCAGTTTGTGGTCTGGTTGTGTAATATTGGACAAAATGAGGCGATAATACAGCTCTAGAATAACGACTTGTGTGCATCACTGTTGGATAGAAAATTGGCAAGGTAGCATTGAATGCAAGTGAACTCTGACCCACGAGTCTGGTGGAGGTGGCCAGAAGAGAGCACTAACAGCAACTGCACATTTGAATTCACTCAGTTGAATGGACTTGTTACTGAAAGTGAATAGAGAAGGGAGTGAATATTCACGGAACCAATGTTTAATGTGACCGTATCTTTACACCCTTCATCGTGGAACACATTTTGGCATGTCATAGTGGGAAAATCACAGGTGTTACTAATGACATAAATGGCTGCTTTCCATTTAGTTGTATTGAACAGAGTCACCATTAATGTGGTTAGTTTCGCCTGTGTTCTTTTCCCGCTGTGACATGTCAAAATGTCTGGTGTGAAAAAGCTCCACAGGAGGAATAATTAAAACCACCTGAGTGGCTGTGCAGGCCATAAATTGTTTTAAGATTTAATCCCTCGGTAGCCTGGGAAGGCCTGAAACTACTCCGTCACCACACTGAGCAGAGCCACCTGGCTGCTGTAAGCACAATTAGGACTCCTGCAGCTTCCTGGAGCCAATCTGAGAAGACGGCTCATCTGTCCACGCTGGAATCTTTGACTGCATATAAAATTAGGAGACAGCCTTTTATTTTGCATTATGCTTTGTTTTCATTTAAGCTTTTACCTTAAAATGCCCTCTTAAGCTCACTAAAACTATATTAAGTACATTAGAAGAAATTGGAATACAAATCTGTGAACATCTTCGCTTAAGTGATTAAAAATTACATCACTCTCACCCTTGTTTTTGGACGGATTCCACTTCGACTTTTTCCACACAAACAGCCCAGGTTCTGTCATCCAGCTCATGAAACAATTACTTCCATTACAGGATTAGAAAAGTAAAGCAGCAGTAATTTTACATTAAATCTAAATATTATTTCTTTGCATGAGGGTAACTTAGTGCTAGTGGCTTGAATTTAACAGGAGATGTAGTTGAGTTTTTGTTTTACTGCTCTGATCCTCTCTGAAGATGACATAATAAATCTCATTATATGTAATATGATTTAAAGGGAGTAAGACTGCAACCAAACAAACTCAGTTAAATTATGAGTCAGGCCCTTCAGGATGCAAATGCGTGTGCGCACACACAAACACGCACACACACACAGACAAACACATACACGTGCGCACACACACTGAAAGATTAAGCTTTGTGTCCGGAGAAGCCTCTGGCATATATGGGTCTATTTAGCTTTAACAGAATTATCTAATTATTTGTTCTTCTTTCTTCACTCAGTCTGAAATGTATTCCATATTTCATCAGATGGAGAAAAATGGATCCAAATTCTCTGTCCTCTCTTTGTTTCGTTCATTTTTCATACTAACACAGTCTCTGCTACAAATTTCTGCCCGTCAGACAGAAATGAGAAAAGAGAAAAATAAGCTTCCTTTAATCTTTTTAATGGGAGCAGAATTAATGACAGCGACACCCTCAATGCATGTAGTGGATTTAATCAGCAGTTGAAGGGAAAATGTTGTTTCATTTGAATGGAAATCACCAACTCTGTTGAATGAATCTGTAAAAAATATGACTTTTGTAAACATCATGTAAATCAGTTATATCTATTCACAGGAGGTGATGAAAACAATGTGCCCCCTTCACCCGCAACTACTTAGTCATTTAGATCTCAACTGTGTACAAGTCGCTGATGCAGCTTTTCAGCAGTATGTGACTCCAGGAAATAAGTAAGATAGTAAGTAAATAAAGTTTATTTAGTATAGCAGTTTTCACAGAACAACGTCAAAGTGTCCTCAGCTGCTTTTTAAAAGCATCAACCAAGACCAAGACTGCAGAGCTACCACTTCGAAGGCACGATCATCTTTAATTTTTAGACGAGTGTGAGAGCCACACAGTCAGCCCAGGTCAGAGGACCTCAGGGAACTACTGGTGATGTAAGGATGAAGCCACTCAAAGATGTACACCGGTGCCTGACCATGCAAGGCTCTGTATGTAAAAACAAGAACCTTGAAATGAATCCTGAACTTGATGGGAAGGCAGTGTAAAGAGGACAGTACGGGGGGGGATGTGATGTGATGGTTAACAGCCTTGAAGCAGCGTTCTGGCCCGGCTGTTGGCGGTCCAGAGACAACTTGCTGAGGCAGGTGCACAGGGAGTTACAATAGTTTGATGATATAAAAACGCGAATAATCATCTGAAGCTTTATTTGTGAAGCTGTGGACCTAAGTTTAGTTATGTTTCTTAAATGAAAGAAACACGTCCTGGTCAATGATCGGATGTGTTGATCAAAAGAAAATGGTTTGGTCAAATGCAACACCAAGATTTCCAAACTTGGACTGAACAGCTGAAGAGAGACGGCCGATACACTGAGTAACCTTGGTGGCTACGCTATCTGAGGCGATGATAAGATCCTCAGTCTTGTCTGCATTTAACTGTAAAAAGTTGTTTGCCATCCAATCCTTACTGGCTGACAGACAGTAGTTCAAGACAGGCAGTTTGTCAGTCTAATCAGGTTTAAAAGGTTTAACTAAACGTCCGGAATGTCGGTCTCAAGTATCAACCTCAGGTACTCAGTGAGAAATGCTTATAGTCATATTTTTTCTATTGATGCCACTGATATTTAATCTGTCTGGTCAAGTCCTAACCTCAATGGCTGTGATGGACAGGAAACACAGTTTTGACTGACCCTCATTGTCGAGGAAAAATTTAAGAATTTACAAAATACAGTTCATTCTAAAATTTGAAGTTTCAGCGACAGCAGCTACAAGATGGTGATGGTGATGATTATATGGTCGTCATCATCACATTAAAAGTCCAACATCTGGTACACACTGTTCATCAACTTTGACTGAATCTGAGCGCCAAGCAAAATCAATACAAACACAGAGACTGCCCCCGTCTGCCTCCTCTCGTCTCACTGGTGTCTACTGAGCTCCTTCAGGTGGGATCTCTCCACCCATGGAGAACAGTAGTGCTAACACTGATCCTGGCTTTTGAGATGAAGCCAGGTCTTTATAAAGATATTGGCACAAATCCATTCAGATCAGAGGGTCTGATGTCACAGATGAGGATAATCTTGGTTATGTGAAGTGTCTGACCTGTGAAATCTCTTGTCATGTCATAAATTGAATGTAAAATTCTTCAAGTATATTCACATTTTCAATAGTTGCTGCAGATTTTTGGAAGCAAAAGGAAACTGCTTGCTTTTTTCACTGCTTGAGTTCTTTGAGCTGCCATAGCTAATTAGAATATAAATGTATGTGAAAAAATACGTATTCACATAGCACTTTTCTAGAAAGTTAAAAAAAGAAAAAGACAAGAAAAATAGGAATAAAACCTTGTAGATACAACTGGATAAAACAGGATGTGACAGTAACAGCTAGAGCTGAATGATATGGGGAGATAATCTAATTGCAATTGCAATGATTACAATTGTGATTCCTTGTAGTCTGTATTACATTATTTCATAATTTGTTTTCTAGATCTACTTTCACTCACATTTAACATGTGGTGTTTGTGTTTCCAGCTCTCAGCGGTTTGAAAATTGTGTTCTATTACATTGCGATGCCACCTTGAATTTAATTTATCACTCAGCCCTCATCTCACAATACCATATTTGAATATCTGAAATGGTGTCTGAATATTAACATTCTTACAAAATCATCCACTGAAGGTTTTTAATTCCATACAGAGATGTTGGGTTATTTAAGGGGATCTGATTCAGTGCTGTCATGGTAACTACGGTGAAGGTACTGGCATTGATATTCAACAATACTAATATACTATTCAAGGCTAAGTGTGTGTTCAGTGTATAAGCCGCTGAACTTTTCTTTATTTTAAATTTCTACACATCAATGAAAATTTCTGTCACACTTCCTGCAGTTTTAATGGATTTAGCCAGAATCTGCCCGGTAACAGCAGACCAAGCTTGCTAAGTCTGGGAGGGATGTGGATCTCTGGAGATCATGGTCCAACTGCTTTTCCCAAAAGTCATGTCAGTGTTCAGTTTCGTACAATACATTGCTCTTATTTTCCAGCCTCCAGGCTTTATAGCATTCAGTTTTCAGTCAGTGGCAATAACTTATTTTATTGTAATTGTCTCCTTATTTAGCATTAGCAATTTCAGGGTGTGTACTGTGTGCTGTGTGCCAGTTTATTTTAAGCAGGTAGACTGGAGGACGCAGGTGGTGTCTTGTGCTTTTCAAATGATGTGTTCTGATTACTAACTAGTTTTTCAATTTTTTTTTTTTTCAAATCTCATCTTTTCACCTCAATTTTCAGAACTCAAAAGAAATTGCACAGAATTGCGGTGGCAACATCACAAGAACCAGACCTCATTCCCAGGTTGTCAAATACCGCCGCTTTGTCATAACCTTTTGGTGGTAACTAAGAAACTTATTTAAACCGTCTCAGAAAGTTAAGCATGCTTTTATTCTTGTCACCGTGACGAGGAAGGTCCAGTATGAGCACAGCGAGGTCATGGCCAGGGTGTCAGTATTTGACGATGTGGAGTGAAGGTGTGGCTGGAGCAGCGGCTTTGAGCTCTAATATTGCCACAGAAAGGCACTTTGTCCCCAACCCTCAGACTTGTGACAAAGCGGCCATATTTGAGAACGTGGGAATGAAAACAAGTTGCAGTAACTTCCAAATGACAGATTTCTCCACAGCATGTCATACCTTAATTTGAAACAGAATGGAAGAGACTCGCTGAACGCGTTGCACTAATTATGAAATTGTACTTTTCCAAATGTTTACTCAGCATTCTTCAGTTTCTGTCAGGAGAAGCAGGCAGTTGTCTTTCTTGCCTCCCACCCATCATCTTGTGTGTGTTTTCATGTACCGTGGTGACAATGTGGGTGCCATGATTGTCTTCATCCATTCCTTTAAACAGCACATATGCATGCATACATACAGTATATATATATATACATATGCAGGCGCATACATGCACAGTTGACTTACAGTATGGAAACTGATCAAATACAGCTTTAAAATTATTTCTCAAGGTTCAGGATTATTAAGTTAATTGTCATTGTCATAATTTTGTCCTAACAGAGTTGGTTATGTGTCTTAGTTCATGTGTGCTTTCGTCACTGTTGGTCACTGAGACCCGTTTGTGTCCCTCATGTTTGCAGTTGTCACAGGTGTGACGGTGTGTGTCGGAAAGTGTTTAGCAGATGCGCCTTCAGCAAATGCATGACGGACAGGTTGGAGGGTTAGTTTGGATATGATACACGCCAAAACACTCACCCGATGACATTCTTCCCCATAGGGAGAGGGTTATGGGAGATACTATGGGTCAGGTTCATCTGCCCTTTTGTCCTTTTGTACCGCCGTCTGCTGATTGTGTATATATCAACTTCCAGTGTTGAGCAGTAATGCATTATGTAGTCACGTTACAGTAATGTGATTACTTTTTCAGTAACAAGTTGTTAACAAGTTGCTAATCCCAGTAATCATTTACTTTTGGATGTCAATTTTTGTGCCATTTTACTGGAGCTTGATGTGAGGGTTCACTTTTGACTGTGTTGATGTGGTTAAATGGCCAGAGGTATGGGCGGTTGCCCAGCTTACGCCAAAAGAGAAATGTCTCTTACTGTCCAATAGCTCGCTAATGTTTGCCACTGGTAACCTTTGATTCAGGACTCACCTAGGTTTAGTTCAGAGTTGGAGGGTGTGTGAACTGCACCTTGTGAGAACAGGACGTCTGTAGAGCTCTGTGCAGGGATGCTGAACTGGATACCAAAGGCAACCTTGGCGCCTATTCTGTGAGTGTTGCTCACCTGGTGCATATGCCAAAATATTACTGGTTTCTGGGTTAGGTTCCTGGTTTTTCAGCTCTCTGAATATGTGCAGTAGTGTTCATCCCATCATGCCTCTGTCCCAGCCGCACTGGCGAAAGGCTCGTATTACAGCTCATACTTCAGAAAAAGAAGAGAAAGAAGAGAAGAAGAGAAGAAGATGTCCTGTCAACAGTTTAACAGACGTCTCTTTTGCAATGTAGGTCAATGCAGAAAATACATTTTGAGTATTATGAGTGGCCACAGGGAAAAATTGGAGACTGAGCGGCGGTCTGGTATCCACATCCATGGTGCAGCTACTAGGGCTAAGCTTGCTGCTGATGGTCAGTAAATACAGGACCTCTAAAATGTAGACTGGCTGCTTGGTAAACCAACATGGCTCACTACTTTCCTGGTGCTTATGTGCAGGACTGTTTTCTTGCGGGGTGCAGTGACTTTCCAGAGCTTTGTCACAGCGAGGCTGCCAGGTAACAGGAAGTCACTACTCCAAGCCGAGAGATAGTTCAACTCATAAACCCGTTAAAACTGCAGAATTAAACAAATACGATACACAGTGTTGGTTGGAGCTGATAGGTTGATTTTGTTACCTTTTGACAGAGACAAGTCGGCTCTTTCCCCACATTTCCAGTCTTTATGCTGAGCTAAGCTAACCTGCTGCTGGCTGCAGCTTCATATTTACCGTATAGCCATGAGAGCCTTATCAATCTTCTTGTCTAGCTCTAAAGTGAGTGCAAGCGTTTTTCCCAACATGTCACACTATTCCTATAACTTGGTGGTATTTGCCTCATTGCTTCATTCTGACAACGGGGTCAAAAGGGGGCACAACTTTGAGTATTTGCCTGTTTGCCAACTGTTGTTCTTCTGCTCGTTCTTCTGCTTCATAAACCTGCAGTATGTCACGTGAGGTCATATACGTTCTACTTATTAACTTGTTTGGTTGTGTAAGTAATGTTTCTGTGCACGTGTGAGCATCTGGCAGGGAAAGTCATGTCGTCTGCTTCCAATAGGAGAGAGGATGTATATGGGAGCAATGCGAGGCTGAAGGATAAATATATATTGAGCTGGATATCTGTGGTATAAGTGAAGAATTTTTATGGAGGAGTCCAGGGAGCGCATGGCTGAGGATTTAGGGTCGGGCTCTTGGCATTCTCCACGGGACACTGAGAATGGTATGTACTGGCCAAGTGTTCTTCCCATGTAACCCCCCCCCCCCCCCCCCCCGTGTACCCCTCCTTCCTACCCTGACACACAACTTTTACGACACTTATCTGGACGACACTGGGTTCATCCACACCCACCGCTGGACACTTGCCTTCAGATGCAGTCTTTCCATGAGTCTTGTTAGAATCAAAAACCACTCAAATGCAGTGCAGCTTGAATCTGCTCGGACCATCTGCAACTGGCTCAGCGGTATCCAAACTTCTTTCCAACACAGATGTCTCTAAAGTAAGGAAGTGGTGATGATTTGAGCATGATATTTTCATCAGTGCTGGGAGCCAAAGTATCTCCACTATTTTAATATGGGAACCATGACGGGGATAGCGCTGGTGTTTTCTACAGGCAGTAAAGGGTGAAAATGCTTTATCCTTTAGCGTGGTGCTAAAGTAGCTGTTGCTGATGTGTTTGCAGAGTAAAGAACTGCAAGCTATGTATGCATGGGGCAGGAGAGCAGCAGAGATTATTGTCCCAGTCAGATCCTCATCTGATATCTTTCGTTTCGTTTCCCACTGCACTGTCCCCAATATAAGCCAAGCCAGGCAGGAAACAAGATGGTCAGATAATTCTCCCTCGAGAAGGCAAAAGATATAATGAAGAAGGGAATAGGGCAGGATTCACTGAAAGCTTTGGCTTATGGCCTTTTTTCCCACTTCTGACAAGCCAGTTGGCTTCAGTGGTTGGCGAGTTATAAAGCAGAAGAATGGGGGAGGGGTACAAAGGGAACCTACTGTATAATGAGAGGATGAGAGACAGACGGAGATGAGAAGAAAAAATAAGGTCTCTCGCTCTGTTTGTGGAGCGTTACATCTGCTGAAGAAGCAGATTCTGAGTCACCTCCGTCATCTACCTCAGTTAATCATAACACACAGCTTCACACGCCTGCATGCTCGCACACACAAACACACCCGCACACACACTCTTGTCACTTATCAAATACATCTGATCTGCCACTGATTACTGTCACTGAGAAGGACTAAAAAAAGAGCTGTACAAGGGTCCTTAAAGGACATGAATTAAATTTGCGTACATGGCTTCACAGTCGTGTTTCAGCGTTGAAGGGTCAGTTTGCACAACTAAAAAAACAACATTTTTCTCTTGTTGTAATTCCAGTGGTTAGTTTGATTTGTTCATTTGTTGCATTTCATGTTCTTCTGATTAAATCTTTCAAAAGTTCTGCTGCCACAACAATACAGTGGGGACGAGGAGAACTTTGTTTTTGGTAATCACAAAGTGTTAGAGAAATGTCAGAAATTACATTTGAAGAAATCAGCAGAAACACCTCATTCCAGCAGCACTGTTTTCATTAATTCAATAATCTGCAATGTCAAAAGTTTTCATAGGAGGAACCATTTCTGCTGGTAACAAGTTGTTCCAATGAAAGCAGTTGTCAGCAAGGAGCGAATAAACACATATTCCTTTATTTTTTGAAGCACATCTTAGACATTACATTTCTCAGTCAGGCCAGGAGTAACTTAACAAATGGATACCGTGGTCACTACACTGTTACAGATAAAGATATTTAATGGATCTCAGAGGACTAATGTGCTGATCACAGTGATCTTTTCTTTGTCTCATCAGAAATAAATCATCTTCTTATGTGGACATAACTAAACTCCTTAACCCACCTTTTAGGAGAGATCAAGAGCAAAAGAATAAACCAATCTAAGACAAGTTCACACTTGTATTTGAGCACTGAGGCAATTTTCTATTAAAGTTTAGGCTCATTTATTAGCCAATCAAGTTTTCTTTGGGGTCCTATTGTTATCTCAAGCCGATTATTTCAGACAAATAAAGATAAGTGCAGTCGGAGGCTGAGACAGGAGGATGGTTATTTCTCCGAAGCTGAATTTAGGAAGTATGAGAAAATGTTGAAGACCTCATAATAATGTTAAATTGAGCTCAATTTTGTAGACTGAAGGAGAAATAGGCTCGACAAAGAAGACACCTTATTTAGAATTTTTCTGTCCTTTGGGATGGTAAAATAGATAAATTAGACAGTTTAAATCAGACGTGAAACTGCACCACTAAGCCATTTGGTTTAAGAGTTTGGCTTTATATACTGTAGCTACTGAAATTCACACTTTCATAATGCAGCATTTCTTCAGACCAAGCCAACTTAACTGAGGAATATTAGCAGCTCTTTAATGTGGCAGGAATTGCAGTGCTTTGTGAAAGTGAAAGTTACAGTTAAAGTTAAAGTTAAAGTACTGGCGTAAAATAAAACCTTAATTATTCAAAAGTGTATTTCATATTTCATGTCAACACATTGTTGTATTGTTGCCGCAATGCATTCACCGAGCTGATATCTCTGAAACACCCAACTGAATGCACAGACTCACTAGTAGAACCCGTAGAATTACAAAAAATCTCTAGCATGAACTTATTTGAGGAATTGTCATTTTTATCTGCCATCACCATCATTACCAAGTTCAAAATGAACTGTTTAAACAATATAGCAGGCACTTTGGACTTGACTTGTAGCATCAGACGAGTAGTTTACTGTGATTGGTTTACCTCCTGTGACGAACACATCGTATGGTCAATCACACTTTAGAGATGAAAAGAAAATGAATCCACTGACTTTAAAGCTGTGACTTCAAAGTAACAAATCACCACAACCTTCACAGAAATTTGCTATTGCTAATAATTGTAATAACAATTGTTTTCTATTTTAAAAATATATATTTTTTTCACAGTGCTGTTGCTCACTTGCTGTTGTGTGTCTGTGCTTCCTACTGCACCGACATCCCACCTTCAAAATAAGAGCTCCAACATTGATAATATAACTAATTGCGCAAATAACGCTAAAGCTCATTTACACAAAATACAAAACGTTGTGACTGGAAAAAATGTCTCTCTTCTCTATGCGCAAACCAACTCCTTTAAGATTTGATTTATGTCCAAAAAACAATAAAAAGCAATAAGGAAAGACATAAAGAAACAAATACAAATACAGAAAGAGAGAGAAAGTCACGCAGAGAAATTATATTGCAGCATAAGAGCACTTGGCCATCAGTCTCCATGTGCAGCAGAGCGGCTCGCTGATGCAGAACCGACATAATTACAGCTCTGTTTAGCTCCATTACAGCCACTGCACTCTTGTCTCTGTTGCCACCTACACACTCTCCATGCTCTGCCTAATTGCCAGCTCCTTATCACATAGACAGCTTATTGATTTAAACAACATAATTGGGAGGTGCTCTGGGTTGGTAGCAGTGGACAGCATAGCTTTAATGATAATGGGGAACGGTCTGATTTCCTGATAGACTTCATTATGGGCAATTTGATCGTTTGAGGACCTTTGTGTCCTTGATGTGTGATAAGCACTTTTTCTTAGATTCTTTGATTTGCTGTCAAACACTCCCAGTCTTCTTCCTTCTGCCTCCCTCCCTGCTCTGTCTCTGTGTTTTCTCCCAGGACAAGCATATAGTGCACTTAATGGAAAATGTATATGAGGCAAGGTCTTACTCTTGACATAAGGATACCGACTGAGACAGAAAATGAAAGGAGCTACAGTATTACTATGAACTTGGGGAGAGGATGACATGAATGAATGAGACAGACAGATACGGTCATTGACGAGCAGCGATTTTTCACCTTCACCTCTTTCTTCCCTCGAGGAAAAAACAGGAAAAGCTTGGTTATGTGTGTGAATGTGTGCGAGGTAGAAAGAGGCAAATGAATGCAAATAATGACTTAAGCTCAGTCTGTTCAAACAAATATCCCTTGAGAGATGTAGCTGTTACAGTGACCTCACGCACACAGAAACAGAGAGAAGTGTGTGTCATGTTCTTTGATTTACATGAACAGCGCATGAAACAGGAATATTCCAAAGCTAATGACTCACACGGGCTGATTTTGCTCATGCAAATCGGCAGGCCTGCTTGTGTTGATATTTTCTCGCTTCCTATCTCTCTCTTTGTGTTGCTCCTTAATAACGCACATAAACACATACAGCTGTGCATTCGTTATATGATTACCGGACAAAGAAGCAGAGCTTTTTCCACTGTCATGTAAAGTAAGTCCTGAGTGGCTGTTCAGAAGAAGGATGGTTGGCTCAGTAACAGCAGAAGTTAAAGATAAAAAGCCTCTCAGAATGTGAGTAAAATAGAACGATAAAACAACCTTACTGGTAACCGAGTGTCATAAAATTGTATGAATCAATTTTATCAATCCATTTGAAAATAATAAAAGAAGCATGAGAATTAAAGGTATATATCAAAGCATCACTGTTGGGCGTTACTGAATAAATTTACTACAAACCCCTCTGGGAAAGTAAAAAATACACTGCCATTAAATTAGTCATATATTTTTTTAAATCATTTCCAGAAAAGACGACATTTTTGGAGAAACAGAGATTACATTCAAACTCAGTGATGCGTTTCAGCCAAAAGAGGCGAGCAGAAGCTCCTGCAAAACATTTGGAAGAGGATTTCATTTCTGGCTGTAAAAACCTGAGGTGCTACTACCCTGGAAATGGGCTGGAAAAGGCATTCGGCTATCCCCATTCCACCGCAGGCTGGTTTGTGTGTGTGTGTGTGTGTGTTTGTGTAATGTAAAACCTGCCAGGGAGGTCGATAAGGCTATCAGTTTGAGACAATCTTGTGATCATGCTCTGTCTTCTGCTCAATATTGTGGTTGACTAAAAACAGACACACAGGCGCTAGCAGCCCAGTGACACACATGTGCATGGGAACACACACATGCACAAATGCACGTGTGCATGAAGGAGGATGGGAAAGTAAACTGCTGAATACAACAAATATTATTTTGCCTAAAAATATATGTTGAGTCTGAAGTAACTCAACTTGAAATGTATTATTGTATTTAAGCTGCATTAATTAGATATTATGACAGCAAGATACTTTTGCTGCTGTGAACTGCTTCACATGTGATGCACAGCCAGACATCAGGTCCTGACAGCGTTCCTGAGGAATCTGAGCCCATTCCTCATGGAAAACAGCCTCCAGCTCTCAAATATTCTTGGGTTTGCGTGCTGCAACTGCCTTCTTCAAATCCCACCAGAGATTTTCAATGGGATTCAAATCAGGCAACTGTGACAGTCACTCCAGTATCTTCCAGAACTTTTTCTGAAGCCAAGCCTTGGTGGACTTTGAGGTATGCTTTGGATCATCGCCCTGTTAGAAGGTCCAATGACCTCCAAGCTTCAGCTTCCTCACAGACAGCATGATGTTTTCTCCCAGGATTTTCTGATAATTGATTGAATCCATCTTGCCCTCCAAACGCTGCAGGTTTCCAGTGCCAGAAGAAGTAAAGCAGCCTCAGAGCATCACCAAGTCACCGCCATGCTTCACTGTGGGCAGGGTGTTCTTTTCAGTGTATGCCTCGTTCATCCTCCCCCAGACATACTGCTGATCCATTGACCTGAAAAGTTCCAGTTTTGTTTGATCAGAAACAGAAAAGAATCCCCAAACTTCTGTGGCTTATATAGTATATGGTTTCCAACACATTGTCTTGTGCATTTGGGTCAGTAGTGGTTAAGTCTTGGAGTTCGGACATGGAGGCTCAGCATTCAGTCAACTTTCTGTTGATACTTTAAACACGTTGAAACGAAGTACATTTTGTGTTTGATGAGATGACTGGCAGTCGAATTCAAATCAAATAGTAGTAGTCAAATAGTTCATTTACTAGTCACTATTTTCAGTTTCAGATTAATACACATTTTGTGTGGATGGCATATGTGGGACAGTACATACCAATATGTTCATACTGAAGGAACATGTCGACCAGTGCAACAGCCTGGCTCATCCATGTGATTAAGTTTTGAATAAGCAATAAGAAAAACATAGAATATGACCAGAGTTATCCTTTAAAGTGTGATTTAACAGATAGAAAAAGAAATAGGGCATTTGGATGCCCGGGGGGACTGGATTGAACACAGTTGTTGTTTAACCCATGTTATGCATTCTAGCATACACACCATAGCTGCCTCGATAAGGCTCCTATAATTCATATTCATATAGAATATACTGCAGATATGTATATCCTTCACAGAGAAATTCCTCAGCGTACTACATCCTTGTACTGTTTAATCTCATTGATTATGTACCATTTAAATAGAAAGAATCTGCCTGCAGGAGCTTGTAAACTGTCCGTCTGTCCTTCTGCTCTTTGTATTTTCGGCTTTGCTGTCGATAAGAGCTTCATGTGGTCGTAGAGACGAAGGTTATTACTGTAACACCACGAGATAAAAGGTCTGTTGCAGGTAGAAAACGCAGCAGCAGCTCTCTGTATTGTTGCCTGCTCTGTTGTCTGAAGGTGCTAATCTTTGAGCTGTGATAACATGACCAGGCTATCAATGTTTGGCTTGGATCTCTGAAACGTACAGCAATTACCATGGATACAAAAACACACACACAGCCTGATACAGATGCATCATTATCATCAGACCTCATCACGCGCACTTCAAAGTAAGCACAGAGACTGGAACAGAATGGAATTTGAAACGTTTTAGCCAAAAATGTTTCCATGATCAAGGTGTTTTTTGCAGAAACGTTTCAGATTTCGTTTTGTTCTCCAACTTCGTGGGTGAAGATGGTCAACTGATGCTTCAGAAAATGCACCTGCTGTGAAAATCAACCTCCTGCCGTCCAGTCCAATTATGCAGTCAGCTGTTAAACTCCCACGACTGATGCTTTTCTTTGGCAATTTTGCTATAAATGTTTTAAGAAACGCACAAGAGATATATATCATTTATACACAGTACACACTTTCTTTGTGTTAACTTTTCACTTTTCTGTCGCATGAAAATAATTCAGGCTGTTGTGTGTGTTTGACCTTTGTGCAATCTGTGTGTTTGTGATATGTGTGTGAGCATGTGTGCAGTGAGTCTGAAAGAGAAGCAGTCAGTATATCACTGACTGCTGCTTGTTTTTTCTGTTCATTGATTCCAGATATCGTCATTGTTTCACTCCATCTCTTTCTCAGTTGCAGTTCAAACAACCCCTGACAAACACACACACACACACACACACTAACAAGCTTCTCCATATCGTGTGTATAGGCCACGTGGTGAGATAGGGCCGAGACCGCCTCATGTGTCGGGCCTCCTCTGTGTTCTGGTCCCCACCGACCCCCACCCTCCCAGCATCAGTGGGATGTCCCAGGTGTGTCTCCTCTTGGCTTTGCTTATGGTCTGCAGCTGCGCAAAGGTATGCCTCACACCTCTCTCTCTCTGTCTTTGATTCACTACATTCTCAGTCTGACTGCTACTGAGAATCTACACATTTAAAGCAAGAACTAGATGATGGGGGCAGGCTGTGATGGCGTTGGTGAAACTTGACATGAAGGTTCCTCCTCCTGCAGGTCTCCTCTACTAATTCCCTGGAGCTTGTGAAGGAGCAGTGGAGCAGCTACAAAAATCAGTGCCTGGACTACCTCAATGCCACAGCCCCCGCCACAGGTACACCTCTCTCCTCCCGGGCATGACCTCATGTCTGATCGAGATACATGCAGTAGAATGAACTAAGGCTGCCCTACTGGGAGTCAAGAGCATAGATTTCACAGATCTACTCTCCACTGCAGGGCTGGTGTGTAACAGGACCTTTGACCTGTACGCCTGCTGGCCTGATGGAATCCCAGGAACCACTGTCAATGTCTCCTGCCCATGGTTCCTGCCATGGTACCGTAAAGGTCAGTGTGAGAGTGTGTGTGCACATTATTGTAAAATTGTAAAAACCAAAACACCTTCGTCTATGTTAACTGGAATATTTATTGCATGGACTTTGGCCCAATGGCGTCTAAGAAGTAACATTATACGGTTTAGTAAACGTTTACTTTGCTTAAAGCTGTAGCACAATAGGATAGTAGAATAAAACTTAAAACAAAACATTTTTGTATGGCCAAATATCCGCAATCCGTTTCTTGCTGAGAAATGGAGAAAATAAATATGAATCTACAGCCAACAGTTGGTTAGCTCAGCCTAGCAAAAAGACACAGGGAAACAGCCTGTCCAGAGATAATAAAGTCCATCTACCAGGACCTGTAAAGCTCACTAGATAACACAAGGTGTAAAAACAAGTTGTGGCTTGATGGGTTTTTATGTCTGGGACTGTTTCATGTCCAAAAGCAGTTGCCAGGCAACCACCACTCAAAGTGGAAGATTTTTGATCAAGGTGAAGAGTGGTGATAATGTCACGAAATAATTATTTATTTATAATGAAATAACTACATGGGCATTGCATGGGGATGGCGGAAACACATGCCAGCCTGATACATCAAATCTTACAATGTGTTTGTGCGTCTCTGTGTGGACAGTTCAGCAGGGCCTGGTCTACAGAGTCTGCAGTGAAGGTGGTCAGTGGGCACAAAAGAATACCAGCGAATGTGAGGACGACCCTGGTGAGGTGTGTGCATAGAGTACAGTGTGGTTGCGCATGCATCTCTGTGTTTGTATGTGTGTGTTTGTGTGTGTGTGGTGCAGGTCTGCCTTGTGAAGTAAGTGCAGAGGCAGATGGTGATTGTGACTGACACGATACTTAAAAATAACATGGTCTGAAATGACTCAGAGTGTGAAACTCCTCTCATCTGCCCAAATACCCCCCTCTCACACATTTTTTGTGCCAAATGTATTAATCAACAAAGTGTGTGTGTGTGTGTGTGACGTCAGTAACTGACTGTATGTCTTCTGTTGGTCCTGCAGCAGCAGTATGGCCGCATCCTCAGTCAGTTGCGGCTCATGTATACTGTGGGCTACTCGCTCTCCCTCGGAGCTCTGCTACTGGCCCTGGGAATCCTCATCACCTTCAGGTACAGCATGGAGTAAAGGGAATGACTGAATGAATGAAGAAGAATAGAGAGAGCAAAATCAGGGAAGATGAAGCTATGAATGAAAGGAGGGAAAGATAATGCAAGTAAGGAGGGACAAGAAGGAGAGAAAGGAAGGGGGGTGATATGGATAGAGGAATGAAAGAAGTAATAAGTAACTCTATTTATATAGGACCTAACCTAAGGAGGAGAACCAAGCCAGGAAACTAAATCAAGGGGGTGTGGAAGAGAGAGAATACAAATGGAGAAAATGAAAAGAACCAAAGTGGAAAGGAAAAGAACAGAAAAAAACAGAGGATTCAACAATTACAAAGATGGTCAATTTTAGTCATGTTCCTGTATGCAGAGTAGTAACTAGAACATATAAAGCACACACACTGTCACCTCTCCACCAGGAAGCTCCACTGTATGAGGAACAACATCCACATGAACCTGTTTGCCTCCTTCATCCTGAGAGCCGTGTCCATCCTGGTAAAAGACGCCCTGCTCACCCTCACACTGGACCCCAGGAGCAGCAGTGACACCCGGACACAAGCCTGGGTCAGCACACCGGTCAGAGCGAGAGGCACAGCTGTGCAGCCATTTAGCATGAGAGAAAACCCTTTGTAAGGGAAACGCTCACGTGTCGTTAAGTTATGGTTAAAGCTGGGAAACTACAACAACTTAATTAATTGAAGGGAAAAAGAATAGATTTTGTTAAAAGACCTCTACTGAACTCCTCTCTTCCTTTCCCCCGCTAGTATATGGAAATCACACTACTTCCTGTTCTGCTACTTGAACATAAATTGTAAATGCAATACAATAAAACAATAATAACAGTGGTTGCTCCACATGCACATTCAGACTACTCCATGTTTCTTGAATGTCTGTATTTTTCTGTAGCAGAACCACCACAACGTGTTTTGGGGCATTCAATGCAATTCAATGGTTTTAAATTGAACAGCTTACACACACATCACACACACAAGTTAATAAGGTACTGAGTGGGTATTGATTGTGTGTGTCTAGACACATCAGATTTGTGATAAAATGAATCAGCTGTTCTCTCTACCAGTAATGTTTTGACCAAGATGTGTCATTTCCTGGAAATAAATCTTAGTCGGTCACATATCAGTCACATATCAGTCACATAGGCCCATCAGTTCACAAAGAAGATACAGAAAGTTACTTAAAACTTGTGAAATAGAATTTCCTAATTCACACACACACACACACACACTGATTTTATCCACTTCTATACGCTCCTTTCTTCCTTGCATCGGAGGAACATACAGTTTATCTCATTTCTATTAGTTAAATGGTACAAATGGCACTGTGTCTGCATCAATCTACATTAATTAGAAGCTAGAAGCAATAAAAAAATGTACTGTGTTGCGATGTGTTGCTTTTGTGCCGAGGTGCAACAGATGTTGGAAAATGTATTTACGGTTATGTTGTAACTTTGATTGCTGTGAAGGATTGTGAGCAAAGGGAAAAACATAAGTAGATGCCATACAGCGCAGGAAAGCAATGGCTGTCCTCTGAGCCAAGTTTTGAGCATTGTATTGTGCCATAGTCTGACTCAGACGTAATTCAATTGAGCTGAAGTGGAGTATTTGTCAATCGTGACCTTTGTGGAGCTCTGATTTAAAACGACATTTTCGACTTTTCTTTTTAATGAAAGAAGGAGTAACCTTGGCTCATTGTTAGTATCTGTCCTGTGTCATGTTTCAGGCTGTGACGTGGTGTCGTGGTGCCATGGTGATGATGCAGTACAGTGTGATGGCCAACAACTATTGGCTGTTGGTGGAGGGCATCTACTTGCACAGTCTGCTCGTCATCACCGTGTTCAGTGAGAAGAAGTACTTCTACATTTATCTTGTCATTGGCTGGGGTAAGATCCACAGCTGTAACACAGCGACGAACAATCACTTTGTAATGATGATCCGGTTATTACAGGCTATATTTCTGTTCTTTCCTGACACGCTAATATTGCTTAGTTTCTTAAGATGAGTAAACTAAGTCTTAGCCCAAAGAGTGTTCACACCACTCCCTCCTAATATGTTCAGTAAAGACTTTCAGTTCATAGTTATCAGGATTTCAGTTTTCTAGCCCTCGTCTTTGGCCCTCCTCGATTTGTGGACATTTCAGTCCTTGTGCAGACAGACATTTTTTGCATTTCTTTTTTCGTGTGAGCTGGCATCTCTGTCATGATTTAGATTTTTTGTGTTGTTAAAAAGAACATTTTCATAAATGATATATATAACTTTTATCCTTATTGGTCGCGGGGGGGCTGGAGCCAATCCCAGCAGACACTGGGCGAGACGTGGGGGACACTCTGGACTGGTTGCCAGTCAATCACAGGGCCAACACACAGAGACAGACAACCATTCTTGCTCAAATTCAAACCATTAGAGCCACCAATCATCCTAACCTGCATGTCTTTGGATGGTGGGAGGAAGTTGGAGAGAACACATGCAAGCATGGGGAGAGCATGCAAACTCCACATAGAAAGGGCCCTTATGGCCGGCATAGTGTTTACATAGATCAGATGTAGCAAACAGGCTCTGCCAAGCAGCCATTGACAGAAACAGAGTCCTCAGCAGCAGCAAGTCAGTCAGGTGCAGGAATGGTTAATAGGTATGTAAATAGACTAATGAGCAAATACAGAGCAGCTGTGTGAACAGGTGACGTGTTCTCAGAGTGAGGCAGGTAATTCATCCATCCATCCATTGTATATAATGCTTATCCTTCAGGGTTGCGGGGGGGGGGCGAGCGGCGGGGTACACCCTGAACTGGTCGCCAGTCAATCACTGAGCCAACACACAACGACAGACAACCATTCACACTCACAGTCAATCCTACGGGCAATTTAGAGTCACCACTTAACCCAACCTGCATGTCTTTGGACTGTGGGAGAAAGCAGAAGTACCTGCAGTAGGTTGGTTTCACTTTTCAGACCCATAGGCTACGTCCACGTCCTTAACACAGTCTGTGCTATGACCTCATTGCTAATCTGGTAGATTGACAACAATCTCAACAACTTTATGTGCTACAAAAGTTTGCTCTGTTAACTCATCAAAAGTATGCTCTCTTTCACATTTTGCCTCCGTCATTCTCAGGTGCACCGCTCATATTCGTGCTGCCATGGATCACGGTGAAATATCTGTATGAGAATGAGGAGTAAGTTTCTCTACATAATATTGTCACATCAAGTGAAAGGTGCTTGAGATGTTTATCTGTGACCTGTGAGAATTCATATTATAAACCAATGAATATGTGTCAACTCTATGAATACAGAGAAAAGATCAGCATCACAATGATAACACCAATAAGTCGAGTAAAAATGTGTCTTTGTTTGTGTGTAGGTGCTGGGAGAGGAATATTAACATGGGATATTGGTGGATCATCCGTTCTCCAATACTGTTTGCTTATCTGGTAAGACTGTATCTATATCTGTGCCCCCATGTTCACTGTTGGTCAGCTGAACACAACTGAACACTGATGAAATAAATTCAAGTCCAGCAGTGCTGCCATTAACACACACACACACACACACATACACACACACACACTCACCACCTGTGTCTTGGCAGATGCTGCTGTGAATAGAGACATCTAAATGTACCAAATGCTTGTGTTTGGGTACATTTGCATTGCATTTGTTCAAAAGTATGTAGCTCAAGCAGCTGCTGGATTGGTTGTTTGGTTGGAATAAAATTCTTGTCTTTTATAAAGAATTTATATGAGAGTTTCCTCTCATGTGCATCAGTAACATAATGGTCTCTCCTCTCTGAGGATTAACTCGACAGAATACCACCTTGTGTAGTCAAATTTCTAACAACGATTTTAGGGGGTAAAACTGAATAAAATCAGCCTGGTGCTCAGTGAAGGCAAGGGTCTCTGGTCTGCTGTAACTGCAGGGCACTGTGCACCAATATAAATTACTGATAATGTATTAAAGCAATATTAAAACAAGTTTCAGGCAGTTAACCTGACTGGTCTTAATAAAAGTCAATGATTTATGCATGAATGAAGCAGAACCACCAGGAGTGGTTTTGAAGAATGCACTGTGGCAACCTAAAGCAGTGGTTTCTAACATTTTTGGCTTGTGACTCCTTACAGGATGTCAGTGTCTACTTGCACTCCTTCCTCACCGGTTGCTTATGTTGACTGGTCGGTATCGCTTCAACAAAAGAGTGGATGGAGCTACAACTGTTTGAATTCATTTTCTGGTTAGCAATCAAGAAATGCTAAGGAGCTAACAAGTTTGCTTACCAAGCCCAGTAGTTCTATGAGCCTTATTTTCCCTCGTTGATAACTTAACAAAATGGTGTGCAATGGTAAACATGAAAAAGAAATGAAGAAAGTGGAATCAGACAAATTAATAAAATTCCCACCAGCTATTTCCACTCTCAATAAATCAACATGTGTTACTGGACTATTGTTTATATTGGCTCCTTCGTGTTCGTGCACATGGATGTACAAACCCCTACAAAACACACACACACACACACACACACACACTCACGCACAAACACACACGCACATTTACAGAAATCATTGTGGAATTCCTCTTGTGTGTTTCCTGCCTCTTGTTCCCATAGAGACAAACAACATTATGGATGGCCACACTTGTGAGCACAAGTGCACATTAGGAGTAACAGTAGCAACCTTTGTGACCTCATGCAGAAGCGTACGTGTGCGCACATACACACGCTAAAATATTCATTATCCTGTTTATTTCCTGGTCGGTGTAAGTCATACAGTACGTGCCCTCTGTGGTAAAATCCTCTTTGCTGTGATTGCTGAAATAGTTGTCATGTGATGTGTGTGTAGCAGACGTAACGTCATATGTCATTCTCTAGCAATTCCAAACAATCCCTACAGTTCAACTATTGTTCACACACACATATTCACACCCAAATAAACTGTGTGTTGTGTGCACTTAAACACACACACACAGTCACACAAACACATTCGTCAGGACAACGTACACATGTTACCAAACTTGGAGCGCTAATAACTTGAGTGCTGTAATAATTAATGTTCTCTGTCATCGGAGAGGGTTCTGCTCTAGATCACAATGTGTGTGTGTGTGTGTGTGTTTGTATGTGTGTGTGTGTGTGTGTGTGTGTGTGTGTATGTGGCAAGTTCAAATCCCACAGAGCTTAAAAAGACTCAAGACATTTTTCGGCCCCTCTTACTCATTTTGTAATCTAAAAATCTTTTGCATATTTGTTTGCTTCCATTCAACTCAACTGTTCCTCTCTTGTCATTTAGATAAACTTCTTCATATTCATCAGAATTATCAAAATCCTGATGTCTAAACTCAGAGCTCATCAGATGAGATACACAGACTACAAGTTCAGGTGAGAGAATCATATCTTAGATAATAAAAGTGTAAGGGAGTATTTCCTGTTCATGTTTTTGGCTGAAAACAATGCTGATAAGACCTGCTGTTAAAATATAATCACTGATTATAGCAGCTCTCATAGAAATTAACATTTTACAACTTGCATTTCAATTCATAACTAGTTATTGTGCTGAAGACCATCATCAAATGTTTCTCTCCTGGTGTTTGTTTGTACAGCTGAATGTTTTGCAATCTTAACATACTGTTAATGGATAACGCCGGTAAACATGGGCACTATTTTTCCATATTTTGCATTTGAAATGATGGGCGGTATAAAAGCGTTTGGAGATGGTCCGGTAGATAACCTCCACTGTCAGCCAAGAATGGGCAGCTATAATGGCTGCAATGTTGTTCTTTGGGGCAATCGTGCTATTCAAACCCACCAAACTCCACTGACAAAAACATTTTACCTCATTCTACCTCACTGAACATGGAAGTGGTCTATCGCTGTATTCATCAGTTAGTTGGTTTGTGTTATTGCGAGACTTTGATGTCATAAAGGGTTAGTCTGGATCCAAGTATTTGTGTAACACACAACAACACAAACAAAGTAAGTGATCAGCGGTAGACCTGCAATTATTGTGTTAAATTACCCTTTTTGTTAATGGAGTCTGGTGGCTTTGAACCAAACGATATAACAGTGGTTGCTGGTTAAACAGGTCCTTTTTGAAATATTGGCAGACACTTTGAATAACAATCTGAGCCTGTCACTGGTAATAACAAGCACTTTTAGTAGATCTGCTTTGACTGGCGCAATTGCCCTGGAGGACTGCAAACCTTTGTAACTATTAGCCCCCCGTTCTCAGCTGTCAACGGAGGCGATCAACTGGACCGATCCCAAACGTTAGTCATTTCTAACCTATAATATGGTTTTGGTTTAAAATTACCAGTTATCATTTCATTCTCTAAAGAGTTTAATGACACATACAGCAACTCTGGTAGACATACCCTGTGGAGGATTTCTTAAATTTCTTTCAGTATAATCTTCACAACCATTCCTTGTTTTTTAGATTAGCAAAATCCACTCTGACCCTCATCCCCCTGCTTGGGATTCACGCCATCCTCTTCACCTTTGTCATTGACGAGTCCGTCCCTAAAGGCTCCATGCTGCGCCTCATTCGCCTATTCTGTGACCTGCTGTTCAACTCTTTCCAGGTCAGTTATTGGCACATCAGTATGTCTCTCTCTCTCTCTCTCTCTCTCTCTCTCTCTCTCTTTCTCTGTCTGTCTGTATTTTATTTTCTGAGGAATACAAGACTTATGAGCCTTAATAAGCCTGTTGTTTCTTCAGATGCATTTTTAATATGTGGAACTGGATTAAACCACTGTGCAGATGGATGAATAATGGATGAATAGTGTTAGTATTTATAGGTGCTCTGATTGCTCTTTTTTTTTTATTTTGAAACTTTGAAATACCACAATTTCCAGCAATCTTCTTCTTCTCTGCCTTTGTTGGTGCATTGCTGTGTTTTTGGCGTGTAACTGCCACCTGTGGGTCGTTGGGATAGTGTGAGATCCACTTAAAAGAAGTTTGCTTCACCTTTAAACTACACACAATAAATCAATAACAACAATAAACAATAACAATAAATCCATCCTACAAAGTACTAGTCTTCATTATAATAATTACACGGCTATAAAAGACCTTTGGGTGACATATTACTTCATTGTGATTAACATGGTCAGCATATTTTATTCTGAAACTTCATAGTTGAGTTGTCCATTGCATCGAGGTATATTATAACACCCAGTGTAATGGTATGGCTCTATGGCACAAAGGCATTGGGGATCTGGATATCTGTTATCATAATCATCTAACATCTAACGAGTAACATTATTTTCTTTTCCAGTGTCTGACATGACTGAAATGTTAAAACTTTACCATCTGTTTCAGGGCCTGCTTGTTGCCATCCTGTACTGCTTTGTCAACAAAGAGGTGAGGCAGACTTGCTTTCATGTTGAGCACCACCTTAATCGAATTTCTGCCATTGCTGCAGTTCCTTCCTTTTTCCTTTTTAGGGAAGATAAATTAGATATTTTTCATCATCAGTTTTCCTCTTGCCAGCCTTTATCGGTCCTTTTATATCTCTAAAAGCCCCATCTTTGTTCAACTTCTACTTGATTCTTTTGTCTACAAAGTGGGACGGACACAACATCATCCATCTGCTAATCTCTTAACTTTTAAATGTAGGCTTTGGCAAGAGACGTACATCTAATGAAGCGCTCAGGGTCTTATTTAATCTTCATCACATATCTTTATGTGTCTCTCCTCTATCTGCTCTCCGTCTGCTATCCCATCATCCACCTCAGGTGCAGTCAGAGATGCTCAAAAAGTGGAAGAGGTGGAAGCTGGGTAAGGACATTGATGAGGAGTACCGCCACACCCACAGTCACACGCCGCACATCAAGAGCGGCAGCATCGCCACTGGCAATGTCCCCGATCTCCATGACAACAATGCCAGTGACCCCAGCCCCTCCTGCTCCGCCGCACCTGAGGAAAACCGCCAGCTGGTCGTCTCCTACAGCAACGGAACGGGGAAAGGCAGGCCTGCCAAAAGCAGACACACCCTGCAGTTCTCTTTCCTGCCACAGCGAGGCGCCACTAGTCGTGTCAGCACCACCACAGAGGAGGTGTGTCTAGAGGAGAAGACCCAGTCCCACGCGTACCGCCTGGAGGGAGAGGAGACTAATGTCTGAGGGCAACCTGCTTTGCGCCCTCATCACAAAAACTCTCACTGATTGTGCTTATCGTTGTTTCAGATCCGTGTTTATCAAGCCCCAACTAGGAAGCCTGAAGCGGAAGAGAATGAGGAAGTAACCCACACAGACGAGGAAATAAAGTTTTGACCTGCCCAGATGCAAATGAATATTTATTGGTTTTGGGGCCTTGAGCGAAAAAGCACTTATTGACTTCAGACATCAGGAATGATGAATAAGTTAAAACGAAACTCAAGTGGTGGTCAGTGTGAGTGAGTGGGTGTGTGTGTGTGTGTGTGTGTGTGCGTATATGGAGGATTTCGACCTCGACCCTGCTCACATCTGTCCATCTGTACTGCTTTTGCTGTTGTGAGTCGTGCTTGTGCTGTGTGTCCGTTTGCAGCAGTGGGCGCTCATTTGTGGTGCAAAAGCCTCCGTGTCAAATTCTCTTTCGTTTGGTTCCTTATTGGTTTTATGAAACTGAATGTGGACTACAGCATGCATGGCTCTCCACGTCTTGTTCATGGAGATCAGGATAAAGGCGGAGCTGAGCGATCCTCCAGAGACTACTGACTCTTATCACAAAGTGTTTGCCATGCTGAGGCAGCCTCACAAAGGATGGAGGCTTTGATCTTCAGAGACACTGCGTTATACTTTTTAAGTTATTCTGGTTTTAAATGACCAAAGCCAAATAATAATATACCATGATATGTTTTACACCAATTGGGTAAATCAGCCAAATCAGTCACATCCACTCTTCCTTGCACAGTCCTTTCTGTCTACACTAACCCCATTCTTCACCCTTTTAAACACATTTCTCAGTGAATGTATACAACAATGGGTGAAACAATATACAATTGTGTATAAATGTGATTAGAAAGGCATTCAATGTCCAAAGTTTCTGGATTTACTCAATGAGGAGACTTGATTTAAGGTGATTTGGCCTCATGCAGACTTGCACTAAAAATTCCTACATGACACACTGGTGGTTAATGGATGAAAAGCTATTAAATAAACATGGTTTTTAGTGTTTTACTCATACTGCTCCACACAGCTTTAGTTTTTTCATTCGTACAATATTTTTTTCAATTGGAGGCAAACATGCAACATAGAGTTGTTTTGTACACAATATTAGAAAAGTCCTTTAATTTACCAGAAAGGGCTTTCAATTCTTTGTTGTAAAGAGCACCACATGAACACTGGAGAAACCACCTGATTTTATCTTTTTTTATCTTTCTTCTGCAGATTGGATCAGTGTTCATATTTCATGACACAGAAAGCAAAGTGTACCATGCTGTTATCATTCACTCAAGAAAATTTGAAAATGTAAGAAAGGACTGGTGTCAAACATTTTGATTGATAATTTTTTCCACAGATATGATCAATTTCAGTCATGCTGGAGCCAACAAGTATTTTCACAAAGGGATTCCTAGTGAACTTTTTGATCAAGGATCAGATATTCTGTTTGAAGCGTGAGAGAGAGCACTGTACACTGTAAATACTGATAAACATGAATATTATAAAGACAAAGACGGGTGGGTGGAGGGATGTGTTGTTCTGTGTTTTTGCTTGCAGTACAGGTGACTAGAAAATGAAAATATACATGACTAATTACCTTGAGAAAAGACTCTTGTGTCACAAAACATGATTGTACCTTTAAGTTCAAACATTTCAACTGTCAACTGGCCCAAAGCAAACAATGTCTTGAGAGAAAGAAAAAAAAGTTTTATATATATATATAAAAAAAAAAAAATTGTTATGTCTCATATGTTTCTGTGAATCCAATTAAACTGATTTCTGTCAGCACAAAAGTGTCAGTATACACTGTGTCAGTTCAACATGTCAGAGAAAGAGACTAGCGTTAGAGATAGTTGTCAGTCCTCCACAGTTGTGCTGCAAGTTTGCTGATCACGAGCCGACACACACACACACATTTGTACTTATTTGACATTTTGTGGCGGCTTTTGCTGCAGAAATGTTCCTGAGGAAAAATTAGCAGAATAAATCAAACAAATTCATCTGTGAGCGCACACATGTGTGCATATCATTGTGCAGTTATTCCACATCATGTTTAAATGCAAAGCCAATGATTGGACTTATTATCAATCAACACGCATATTTCCATTGGAGAGGCCTGCAACATGAAATTATAATGACTCATCTCCATGTTGTTACGCTTTAAGTAATAAGATGTCAGCACATGCATTATGTATTGGTCACGCACTCATGCCCTATACTGTCTGTGTATGTGTGTTCTTGTGTGTGATTGATCTAGTAACTCCACCACCTCATTTACATAGCTCTCTGCATGGCAGGATGAAGCCATCAGAAAATATTAGTTCACGATGCCTCTCAGGAGGAGAAGTTTCTGTTTCTTGGTACCTTAAATTTTTGATGTATTTCCATTTCTAGAATAACTGTTTCCATTTGAGCACAAAGAAGTGTTTCCATCCATCCATTGTCTATACCACTTATCCGTCAGGGTCAGCTGGAGCCAATCCCAGCTGACTTTGGGCGAGAGGTAAGGTAGACCCTGGACTAGTCTCCAGTCAATCACAGGGCTGACACATAGAGACAGACAACCCTTCACACTCACACTTACACCTACAGGCAATTTAGAGTCATTAATTAACCTAATGTGATTAATGGTAATTATATTCATGACTGATAAAAAGAAAGAAGGAAGACATTTTGCCAAGTCAAGTCAATTTTTATTTACACTGCCCAAAAACACAAATTACATTTTGCCTCAGTGGGCTTTACAATCTGTGCAGCGTATGACCCTCCTCTGTCCTAAGACCCTCAGTTCAGATCTGGAACTGAGAGTCCAAAAAACCCTGAGGACCAAAAAACCCCTTTCACATAGAAAAAATGGGAGAAACCTCAGGATGAGCAGCACAAGAGGGATCCTACTCCCAGGGCAGACAGACAGGCAATGACATCATATGAACAGAGCAGACTAACAGAAAACACAGTACATAGGCTACAACAGTGATGATGAGTGACAAGCATTTTTTTTTAATTATTTAATATGTTCCTAGTTCTCTTTTGTGTTGTGGTGCAACACCAAAGAAACCAAACTAAATGGGAAAATGAAAAACTGGCCACTGAATAAATACTGTAAATATATCAGATCTTTTTCAAGTATATGCGTAGGTCGGATATGAAGGTGTTAAATCTCTTTGTGAGCACACGTCAAACAGATGCTCACCTATGATCTAAGTAAGTGTTTTCACCATATCCATGAAAATACAAGATTTGTACCTAAATTGTGTGCAGGAACATGTTCAGCTCCTCTGATGTCAGGACTGTGAGAGACACCAGGCTGAATTGAGAAGCAGCTATTAGGCCTGACTATTAAATCCAATGGTAGACCTTAGCCTGCATTCCCAGTTCTGCATGTGGATGTGTTTTCATGCACACTGTTTGGCAATTAAAACCCCAAATTCCTATTTACTCTCAGAGGCCTCCCGGAATTTGTAAAAACTTTGTAGAAGTTGTGTATTGATTCTCAGAGAAGCAACAGCAACAAACACACGAAGAAATGAACCATCTAGAAATGTACATACATAATACAGATAATACAGATTTTTTTAAATCTTGTCTGAAAACCTATTTAAAGAGGTGTTTCAACACTGGAAGGAGTCTTTTCAAATTGGTGCTATGAGCAGAAAAAACTGAGAAAAAATTAGAAAACCTACAACACCCAGAATCCACTGCTGCACTCTCCTCACTGGCTGGTGGTACCGGACTCTCAGCTGTAGCGGCCTCTTCCTCCGCATTAAACGAATGAAATTGTTTTCTAATTCCAGGCTTTCTAAAAAATGCATAATGCACAACAATCGGTTTTTCAAACAACAGGCCTGGAGTCAGTAAAAGTCCATCATTCAGTGGACTTTTGCTAGTGGGAGGCTCTGGGTGCAGGCAACATGTCAAGTTAAACATTGCTCATCTGCATATACTAGCCACATTGTAATGAAAATGAATGACAACTGAAAAATACAAAATTAGTCTTTATTATTTATCAATTACCAAACTCTGAGGGCACACAATGCAATGTTCTTATGTGTGCAGCTAAAGTCTAAACAATAATGACAGCTAATGCTGTCAGTATCACTGCATCATAAATGAAATCATTTTCATTCTTAAGCAGTTCAACCTTGACCAGCCTCCTGTAAGGGCAGCAAAATCAGCAACCTCCCTAAGAAGCTTTTATCAGGAAAAGTTTAAAACTTACTAAAGTCTAAATCTAAAACTTACTGATAGTTTAATGAGCAAGCAGACGCTCAAACAAAAAAGACAAAAATTACAAAACCCAAGCCAAAATATTACAAAAACAGATCAAATGGTTGATTTTGTGCTGACTCTGCCCATGCAGGAAACATCTATTTTAAGGACTGTCATATTATTCTAACCACTGGGACTCAGCTAAGGCTCCGGATGGGCATTCATGATGTTGCAAGTCTACAGGGAGGTTTGTGGAAAAAACATTATGTGCACACAGGGTCACTGAAGACTTATTAGAGTGGTCAAAAATTCTTCCATACATCCTCTGTAAAACTCTCCCTCAGGACCATTCTGCGAAATCCATCTGTGAGTTGTAGATTCAGCTAAATGGGGAAAGAATTTACAGCAATAATGTGAATTTCAGACATCTCAAATCCAGGTATTGATTAAATCTATAGCAGAGAGAAAGTGTTATCCACTTTTTGTGAAATCTGGTCTATTTGAGTTCCTGACAGCCAGGCGGGGCTCGGGTCTTATTTCTCTCTTAAGTTCAGTTCTGAGACTTGTCCAACGACGTGACCCCAGCAAATATTCAGTTCCATAAAGATCTCCAATCTCATGAAAGGTGTGAAAGCAGAGGGTGATTGAAAGGAGGGTGAAAGGAATCATTACTGAGAGCCATTTTCACGCCAAAGGCCACTATAATTACTGGATGAATGATTAAATTCTATAATTGAATGAATACAGATTTAAGGGCTCAATCCAATTTTCCACAATGAATCCGTGACCTTTAGTTACTGGAATCTGGTTTAAAATCACTGACATCACCTGTGCATGTGCATGTGTGTGTGTGTGTGCGCGCGCATGTTGCAATCACAGGCAGACTTTCTGTGTGAATCCCTGTGTCTTTGCTCTTTCTTTCGCTGTAGTTCACGACTTCCTGCGAGTTAAAACTGGACAGGAAGTCGTATGCACGTGCCACACAAAGCCAGGAGAAGATATTTTTGGGATCAGGACAAAAACACACTCAGAACAATGACATAACAACGACGAAGGAGCTGCATGGTGTAGAAATCAATCAGCGGTGACAGTCTATTGTGGAAAGTACTTGAGTCCAAGAACAGGCAAAGACTGGGTGAGACTTCACAGTCCAACAAACGTGAAGGAGGAGGAAAAAACACAGCAAAGGGTTGCCACAATTCACTTGTGATGGCCAGCTTCCCTTTTCTTTCAGGGCCAATAATGTGTATTTTTAAGTTCTACAACTTGTAATCCTTATTTAAGCTGAAATATTTTCCTGTACCCCAGTAGGTGCTGAACGGGACCAAAGCTTTTGAGAGATGAAGAGGGACAAATCTGCTTTCATCAGCCATCTGAGTGCTTGGTGAAGTAGTTTGTCTGTGGATCCAAATTTGCTGTTGTGTTTGTTCATTTGTAACACTTGGTTTGTGTTTTGGTCGCTCTGGCTGAACTTTTATCTGTGCTTTCCTGAGTCTGGAGATCCCCAAAGAGCCATCACAAAACTTCAGCATACATCAACATTGGTCCTGCAGGTCGAGTGACTGATACAGAATGCAGATGAAGGATTACTCATTAAGTCCTAATATATGTC